>NC_048305.1:43431480-43644471 GCF_013100865.1 Trachemys scripta elegans | reverse complement strand
CCCCCCCCCCAGTGTCCTCTTTTTTTTTTGTGGAAATATGGTAACCCTAAGTTTGGCTCCTGTACTAAGAATAGCAAAGAGTCCTGTGGCACTGCATAGACTAACAGACATATAGGAGCATGAGCTTTCGTGGGTGAATACCCACTTCTTCGGATGCATGAAGTGGGTATTCACCCACGAAAGCTCATGCTCCTATACGTCTGTTAGTCTATAAGGTGCCACAGGACTCTTTGCTGCTTTTACAGATCCAGACTAACACAGCTACCCCTTTGATACTTGTACTAAGAATGTTTGATCTGAGCAGCAGGGATTTTACTACACAATTGGAGCAGAGAGACTTGCATCACCACAGCTTGGTTATTGAGGGAACAACTCCATTTGGGGATCTGTCTGCATTGTGATTGGCTCTAGATATCTAAGTTGCATTTCCACTGTATGGTTATTTATTTCTCTTCAACTGAAGAATGAGTGTTTCTGTACAATGGCTGCCTGATGGGCATCATTAGCTAAAATGCCAGGAAATTCATAACTGGGGAGAAACCTGTGTGGCTCTGCTTCTGTGTTGAAGTCAGTGCGAGCTGCAGATACTCCTCACTCCTGAAAAATCAGGCCACTTTTGTCTAGGATCCTAACTTTAAACACACGAGTCCAAAAACTTTGACCTAAATTGCTTTGTTGCAATTGAAAACATCCTAATGGAGCATCTAGATAATTTTGTTTTGAACTTAAATTCTTTCTATACTAAGGGCTTGTCTGCACTTGAAATGCTACAGTGGCACAGCAGACACTACATACGCTGACGGGAGGGGTTCTCCTATTGGCACAGGTAACCCACCTCCCCGAGAGGTGGGTAGCTAGGTCGATGGGAGAATTCTTCCATTGGCAGAGTGCTGCTTACATGGGGATTTAGATCGTCTTACAAGCCTCGCTCAGGTGGATTTTTCTAACCCCTACGCAACGTAGCTGGGTCAGCCTAACTGTTTAGTGTAGACCAAGCCTAATACTGTCAGTGTGTTCAGCATTTGGAGCAACTGGCTTATTTTTCTCTCCTCTTAGGTTCTCATCCAGTGGCGAAGTATCTAGGCTCTGTAGATTACAGGTACAACAACTTCTTCCAAGACTTAGCGTGGAGAGATTTGTTTAATAAACTTGAAGCACAGACCACTGGTAAGAGCCTGTTTTAATTTTTGGGGTGCATGGAGCAAACAACTTGAATGAGTTAGTAATGTTAGAAAATTGCAAATAAATGCAAGAGCTACAAATCTAAGAGTTTAGAGAATTTCACTGTCTTCCCCCACCTCCCCAATTCCATATTGCTTTTTCAAGATGCTGACTCTTTTGCAGTCTTAAATGTCATTCTTTGTGGGCTTCCACTGCTGCTCCAGGAGATTCAGTGCCTTTCTCAGGATTTCTGTATTTTTCCCCAGATCTTGGTTGGTTGTTTTTTTTTGTCCACAGGTCTTCCCCATCACTTTAGCCAACTACCCACAGTAGCTCAGTGGTTTGAGCATTGTCCTGCTAAACCCAGGGTTGTAAGTTCAATCCTTGAGGGGGCCACTTAGAGATCTGGGGCAAAATCAGTACTTGGTCCTGCTAGTGAAGGCAGGGGGCTCGACTTGATGACCTTTCAAGGTCCCTTCCAGTTCTATGAGATATATATATATATCTCCATATATTAGCTCTTAGGTCTTTCAAGACTTCCTCAAATCCTCTATAGTCTTGACTAATCTAAATTATTTTAGAGACACATGATGAGGGAGGTAATACCTTTTATTAGACTGTTGGTGAGACAGACGAGCTTTCGCCTTTATGCAGAGCTCTTCTTTTTTTATCATTGTCTCAAAGTAGATAATAATGCATGTGAGAATAATCCTATTCCTGAAGCCTGCTGGAAGCATCTGTTCCAGTGAAAGACACCCTTTGTAACTGCCCCAATCTGAGTGAGAACCAGACAGTGTCAGATCAGCGTCTAGTTCCCATTCTGTTTTCAAGCAGTTCAACCAGCAGAAAATATGAATGGGTCACTTTACTAGGGAGCTTTCCTAACAAGATCATGTGGGTCCGGATGTATAATGCAGATTTTTTTTTTTTTTACTACTTTGCTCTCAAAAGCAGAGTAGACTATAAACATGGTGATATACTCTGCCATTCTCACTCAGGTTACATAAGTTATTTAGACAGAAGGAATGTGCACACTGTGCAGATCCATGCATTGGCAACCTGAATTCTGTCCCTTTGTGTATGTGTATTGTGAGAGAGCCTTTCATTACACAATCACATACTATTCCTAAAATACCATATCATTTTTCTACAACCTGGGTCTAGGGTCTCATCATTTTTATTCTTGAATATAACATTCATCGGCCAAATAGTTCTGTAAGTCATCAAGATAGAATTTTATCATTCCAACCTGAAGTTCTTGTAGTTATATTCAAGTTATAACTCTGACAAACTACACAAGAATAATTACTTTGTTAAAATATGAAGATGACAGTTGAAGGTAACTTACATTTCTTTTTCAAATGATGGTTCCTTTTTTTACTCCTGAGGGAATTCTGCACCACAGCACGTGGCAGAATTCATGTCCCCCGCAGATTTCTTTGCTTTCCTGCGGAAAAAAGACTTTCTGACAGGGAAGCAAAGGGAAACTGCAAGAGCAGTCATGCACCACTCCCTAGCAGAGCAGGTACATTGTTTCAGGCACCCAAAGTAGCTGGCAGAGAGGTAAATCACCACAGGGCTGAGGGCACGCCAGTCAGTGGCTCCTACCCTGAGCTGGGATCAGCTGCTAGTCCCAGCTGGGCTAGAGGCAGGAGAGGACAGGACTTCCTCTTCCCCTGCAAGGAGTGTCTGGGGCTGTGTCAGACCCACCCCCAGAAACTTCCCCAAGCTGCAGGAAGCTCAGCATCCTCCCCTGCTTCCTGCCCCCGTCACTTCTCAGCTGTGAGGGGATGGGTCATGATACAGTGAGCTGCTTCCCCATCCACCCAACCCCCATGCATCCATACCTCCCATACCTAGATACGCCTGCCAAGCCTCACCGGGTACATCCAGAACCCCACTGAACCTCAGCCCCTGCCTCCGGACCCCTGCCCCTGCACCAGACCACCCTCCACGGAGCTCCCTGTACTCAAATCTCCACCCTGATGCCCCATCTCCTGCACCACCCTGAGCCCCCACATCCAGACCCCCATGCCACTGACCTCCAACTAGCTGCACCTAGACCCCCACAAAGCCCCACTCCCCCAGCACCAACTCCCCACTGGGACCCCCACACCTAGACCCCTCTGCTGAGCCCCAACCACCTTCACCTGGAAGCCCCTGAAGAGTCCCATTGCTCCTGCACCTGGAACACCCCACCCGCCATGAGCCTTTGTGCAGCCAGTTCCCGCACACCTAGACCCACCACTGAGCTGCCTGCAGGGCCAGCACTTCTGCTAGGCGACCCTAGGTGGTCACCTAAGGCGGCAGGATTTGGGGGTCAGCATTTTGCCGCCCTTGGCGGAAATTCAGCGGCGGGGGGTCCTTCCACTCCGAGTCTTCGGCAGAAATTCGGCGGCGGGTCCTTCACTCGCTTCGGGACCCACCGCCAAAGTGCCCCGAAGACACGGAGCGGAAGGACCCCCGCCACCGAATGTTCAGAGGAGGAGTGCTGCTGCCTAGGGCGGCAAAAACCCTGGCGCCGCTCCTGGCTGCCTGCACTCAGATTGTCCCACACAGAATCCCCTCACCCCACACCTGGATTCCCCCATACTGAGCCTCTCCACATTTGGATCCTGCCTGGTTGTGCCTGCCTGTCCCATACCTGGTGCAGAGGAGCAGGGCCCCGGGATGCTCCTGGGGCAGGCCCAGGCCTTGTGCTGTGTCAGGGTCGGGTGCAGTCTCACCACTGAGTCTGTGTCCCTGGAGGAGTGGAGCTGCAGGGTGATCTCCCACCTTCAGCATGCCAGTGGCCTGTGCTCCCCACTGCCATGCTAGAGCCTCTGCATTTACTTATTGACAAATAAAACTTGCAGAATTTTTCATTTTTTGGCACAGAATGCCCTCAGGAGTACTGTTTGTATTCCAAACACGAGTGAGATTTCTGTATCAGTGTCTGTAGGCTCGCACGTGGTGCAGACGTGGTTATATACGGCTGTATGGGACGACACCACCCTAGTTTCTTCTTACCGCCCCATGGTCAAAGTCCAAATTCATATAGTTTTCTGTTATCTTCTACAGTTTGTTACTGTTAATGTATTTCATAGAATAGAATCATAGAATATCAGGGTTGGAAGGGACCTCAGGAGGTCATCTAGTCCAACCTCCTGCTCGAAGCAGGACCTAATCCCAACTAAATCATCCCAACCAGGGCTTTGTCAAGCCTGACCTTAAGCACCTCTAAGTTTGTCTCACCCTCTCCCGTTTGGGACCTGGACTCTTCCCCACCCCCCAACCCATTTCTCTGGGGGATTATGCCCCATGTTCTGGGGTTCAAGAACTGTGCTTTGCCCTCGCTCATTCTCAGTGAGCAACAAGCACCACCACCACCCTTGCTGAGAGATTTGCAGGTCCTTCCCGCCGTGGATTTGAAGCTTGTCTGCTCCGTCTCAGTAAGTTCCTCATGGAGGAGGCTCTCCGGCCATGTGCACTGTCTGACCCGGGACTACCATTAATGGGCAGCAAGCAGTCTGGTACACACCTGCCTCCTGTGCCCCAATGCCCCAACAGGCAGAATCAGGTACTTTGCCCCCTGTAAGGGCTGACTTTGTCTTCTCCCACCCTCCCCTCCTTCGTTGGTGATACACATGGCACAATGCTTGAGACAGCACGCACATGGCTCTGCCCCTCCAGACAGGGCAGCCAAATGCCTGGATCTCCTGGGCCAGAAGGTATTCTCTTCCGTAGCATTTTAGTTTCACATTAGTAACTACGAGGCTCTGCTGGCGAAGTATGACTTTACCAACTGTGCCAAGCTAGTAGAGTTCCTGGATAACTTGTCACCGGACAAATGGCAACACTTCCAGGCCCTGGTACAAGAAGGTAGCCTGATGGCCAAGGTGACCCTGCAGATTTCAGTCAAAGCAGCGGACTTGTCCTCCTGCTCCCTCACCACCAGAGGTAGTCATGCGCCGGGAGTTGTGGCTACAGTCCTCCGGCTTCCCATGGGAGGTCAAAGACCTCCCCTTCAACCAGGACAAGCTGTTCTTGTATAGGACTGATGAGTCCATTCACTCCCTGAAGGACTTGAGGGCTACGCTTCAATGTCTTGAGAGATATGCCCCAGCAGAGGCAGCAATGACAACCCTTCTGGCCCCGGTCCTATGCGCCATACCAGACCCCTAGTCCTGCTATCAGGACTCTCCCACAAAAGTACACAAGTCCCAGTGGCCTCAGCCACCTCTTCCTCCTTGCCTCGGCAGCCACCTCAGGCACAGTTTTGACACATACATCAAGAGCTGCAAGTCCCCCACATCACCATCCTCTGCCTCCTCTGTCACATTTGGGAGCCATCTTGCCCTTTTTGCTCCCAGCTGGGGCAAGATCACCACGAACTGTTGGGTGTTGGAGCTCGTGTGGCATGGTTACTCTCAAGTTTCACACCTTCTTGCTGCACCTGCCCCTCAGACTCCTACAGGGGGTCCCTCCCATCACACCTTCCTGGCCAAGGGTGTGATGGAACAAGTACTTAATCCCTTTGTTGGCAAGGGGTTCTACCTTCTGTACTTTCTTATCCCGAAGAAGGGCGGAGGGTTCCGCTCCATCCTCGATCTCCCCCTTCTCAACACTTTCATCAGCAAGACCAAGTTCCATATAGTGATGCTCGCCTTGATCTTTCCCTCCCTTCTCCAGGGAGTCTGGTTCGCAGCTCTCAACATGATATCTCAACATGAAATATCAACATCTGCCCAGTCTACTGCAAATTTCTTTGCCTCTGTGTGGGCGTCAACCGCTAGCAGGTCAGAGTTCTTCAGCATCGCAGCGGCGCAACGGGTATTCACAAAGGTATTTGCGGTCATAGCGGGACAGCTATGATGTCTGGGGTAGTCCATGTTCCCATATCTGGATGATGTCTTCTTGTCATGTCCTCCCATGCCAAGCTTTCAGCTGCGATTCATGGTCTTTGCTCTCTCTTCACTACTCTTGGCATTTGTATCAACGAGAAGAAATCAGCGCTCGTCCTAAACAGAGGATCCACTTTATCAGTGCCTGCCACATTTCCATGGCAGCTGGTGCCTTTCTGCTGGTGGACTGCTTCGCAGCGCTGACGGCTGTAGTGGTGGACTTACACCACAACCCCTGCACCATGGTGTGCCGCTGCCTCCTTGGGCACATGACGGCCTGCACCTATATAACACTGCATGCCCACTTGCACATGCGCTGCCGCCAGATGCAGCTCCTTGTATGGTGGCCCGACCCTTCCAAGGTGCTCATTAACACTCTCTTCACTGCCCTGTCACAATTATCCCCCTGACCACGGACGCCTCCCTCGCCGGTTGGGGCTCTCATCTGGGCACACACACCACCCAGGGCGTTTGGACGCAGCACAAGGCCCACATACACATCAATGTACTGGAGCTCTGACCGGTCCGCTTGGCCTGTCTGTTCCGGCCTCTCACCCATGCCACTCATGTTCAGCTCCTCTCTGACAATACCATGGCAGTGGCCTATATCAACAGGCAAGAGAGCACCAAATCCCTGTCACTCTGTACAGAATCCATCTGCCTCCGGAACTGGTGTATCCACCACTATGTCATGCTCCATGCGGCCTACCTCCCGTGCACACACAACTCCCTGACCAGTGTGGTCAGCCAGCATTGGTACATCAGTCAGGAGGGGGAACTCCATGACCCCACTCTCCACTCCCTCTGCCATGCCAGGGACACCCCTCGATGGGACCTTTTTTGCCATGTGCAACAACCACAAATTCCTCCTCTACTGTTCCCTGGGGGCCATGGAGCCCGGCTCCCAAGGCAATGCCCTCCTCCTGCCTTGCTGCAGCAAACTCCTGCCTTCCACCCCCATTCCCCTCCTTCCCCAGGTCCTACAGAAGATCATAGAATATCAGGGTTGGAAGGGGCCTCAGGAGGTTATCTAGTCCAACCCCCTGCTCAAAGCAGGACCAATCCCCAACTAAATCATCCCAGCCAGGGCTTTGTCAAAACTGACCTTAAAAACCTCTAAGGAAGGAGATTCTACCACCTCCCTAGGTAACCCATTCCAGTACTTCACCACCCTCCTAGTGAAAAAGTTTTTCCTAATATCCACCTAAACCTCCCCCACTGCAACTTGAGACCATTACTCCTTGTTCTGTCATCAGGTACCACTGAGAACAGTCTAGATCCATCCTCTCTGGAACCCCCTTTCAGTTAGTTGAAAGCAGCTATCAAATCCCCTCTCATTCTTCTCTTCTGCAGACTAAATAGAATCATAGAATCATAGAATATCAGAGTTGGAAGGGACCTCAAGAGGTCATCTAGTCCAACCCCCTGCTCAAAGCAGGACCAATTCCCAGCTAAATCATCCCAGCCAGGGCTTTGTCAAGCCGGGCCTTAAAAACCTCCAAGGAAGGAGACTCCACCACCTCCCTAGGTAACGCATTCCAGTGTTTCACCACCCTCCTAGTGAAATAGTTTTTCCTGATATCCAACCTGGACCTCCCCCACTGCAACTTGAGACCATTGCTCCTTGTTCTGTCATCTGCCACCACTGAGAACAGCCGAGCTCCATCCTCTTTGGAACCCCCCTTCAGGTAGTTGAAGGCTGCTATCAAATCCCCCCTCATTCTTCTCTTCTGGAGACTAAACAATCCCAGTTCTCTCAGCCTCTCCTCATAAGTCATGTGCTCCAGACCCCTAATCATTTTTGTTGCCCTCCTCTGGACTCTTTCCAATTTTTCCACATCCTTCTTGTAGTGTGGGGCCCAAAACTGGACACAGTATTCCAGATGAGGCCTCACCAATGTCGAATAAAGGGGAACGATCACGTTCCTCGATCTGCTGGCAATGCCCCTACTTATACAGCCCAAAATGCCGTTAGCCTTCTTGGCAACAAGAGCACACTGTTGACTCATATCCAGCTTCTCGTCCACTGTGACCCCTAGGTCCTTTTCAGCAGAACTGCTACCTAGCCATTCGGTCCCTAGTCTGTAGCAGTGCATGGGATTCTTCCGTCCTAAGTGCAGGACTCTGCACTTGTCCTTGTTGAACCTCATCAGGTTTTTTTCTGCCCAATCCTCTAATTTGTCTAGGTCCCTCTGTATCCGATCCCTACCCTCTAGTGTATCTACCACGCCTCCTAGTTTAGTGTCATCTGCAAACTTGCTGAGAGTGCAGTCCACACCATCCTCCAGATCATTAATAAAGATATTAAACAAAACCGGCCCCAGGACCGACCCTTGGGGCACTCCACTTGAAACCGGCTGCCAACTAGACATGGAGCCATTGATCACTACCCGTTGAGCCCGACGATCTAGCCAGCTTTCTATCCACCTTACAGTCCATTCATCCAGCCCATACTTCTTTAACTTGGTGGCAAGAATACTGTGGGAGACCGTATCAAAAGCTTTGCTAAAGTCAAGAAATAACACATCCACTGCTTTCCCCTCATCCACAGAGCCAGTTATCTCATCATAGAAGGCAATTAGGTTAGTCAGGCACGACTTCCCCTTCGTGAATCCATGCTGACTGTTCCTGATCACTTTCCCCTCCTCTAAATGTTTCATAATTGATTCCTTGAGGACCTGCTCCATGATTTTTCCAGGGACTGAGGTGAGGCTGACTGGCCTGTAGTTCCCCGGATCCTCCTTCTTCCCTTTTTTAAAGATGGGCACTACATTAGCCTTTTTCCAGTCATCTGGGACCTCCCCCGATCGCCATGAGTTTTCAAAAATAATGGCTAATGGCTCTGCAATCTCACCCGCCAACTCTTTTAGCACCCTCGGATGCAGCGCATCCGGCCCCATGGACTTGTGCACGTCCAGTTTTTCTAAATAGTCCTGAACCACTTCTTTCTCCACAGAGGGTTGGTCACCTTCTCCCCATGCTGTACTGCCCAGTGCAGCAATCTGGGAGCTGACCTTGTGTGTGAAGACAGAGGCAAAAAAATCATTGAGTACATTAGCTTTTTCCACATCCTCTGTCACTAGGTTGCCTCCCTCATTCAGTAAGGGGCCCACACTTTCCTTGATTTTCTTCTTGTTGCTAACATACCTGAAGAAACCCTTCTTGTTACTCTTAACATCTCTTGCTAACTGCAACTCCAAGTGTGATTTGGCCTTCCTGATTTCACTCCTGCACGCCTGAGCAATATTTTTATACTCCTCCCTGGTCATTTGTCCAATCTTCCACTTCTTATAAGCCTCTTTTTTGCATTTAAGATCAGCAAGGATTTCACTGTTTAGCCAAGCTGGTCGCCTGCCATATTTACTATTCTTTCTATAATCCCAGTTTCCTCAGCCTCTCCTCATAAGTCATGTGCTCCAGCCCCATAATAATTTTTGTTGCCCTCCGCTGGACTCTTTCCAATTTTTCCACATCCTCCTTGTAGTATGGGGCCCAAAACTGGACACAGTATTCCAGGTGAGGCCTCACCAATGCCGAATAAAGGGTAATGATTACGTGCCTCGATCTGCTGGCGATGCTCCTACTTATACTGCCCAAAATGCCGTTGGCCTTCTTGTCAATAAGGGCACACTGTTGACTCGTATCCAGCTTCTCATCCACTGTAACCCCTAGTATCTGACAAGACCCCAGGCCACGATTACCCTAATTGCCCCATTCTGGCCGAGTCAGTTTTGGTTTCTGGATCTCCTAAGGCTCTATGCCTGTTACCAGACCTCCACACCCAGGACCGGGGCAGTGTCTGTCACCCCAACCCTGGTCCCCTTCATCTCATAGCCAGGCTTTTGGATGGGGCTCATGCATAGACAAATCTGTTTGACACTGGTGTGATGCATTCTTATGCACAGGAGGCAGGCCTCCACCAGAGCGTCCTACACAGTTTCACCTCCTGGGCTCAGCACCATCGCCTTCCCCTTGATACCATCTCCACCCTGCCATCCTGGACTACCTCCACACCTCTTTGTGGCCATTGCGGACAGATCCTGGGGCCAAGCCTTCTCCTCCCAGCACATCTCAAAGTAGATCTCAGCATGCATCTGAGAATGCCTGGCTGGATTATGGTACACTCAACGTGGGTGCAAGCAGCTGCGTCCACCTCCCTGGTGGATGTATCCTGGCATGACATCCGCTGGGCAGCAATGTGGCATTCTGTGCACACCTTTCACCATCCGCTATGCCATAGCACGGGAGTGGTGGTTGATACAGCTGTGGGTTGTGCCGTCCTCCAGACTGCGATACCTCTTGCATCCTCGCATCCCCCTCCGCACTGATCATTGCTTGCTACTCGCACGTGCTTGGAATACATATAGGGCCCATCACTCGAAGAAGAAAAAGAGGAGGTTATTTACCTGTAACTGGAGGTTCTTTGAGATCTGTGGTCACTATTTGTATTCCAATACCCACCCTCCATCCCCTCTGCTGTGGTCATCAGTAAGAGGATCATAGAATCTCAGGGTTGGAAGGGACCTCAGGAGGTCATCTAGTCCAACCCCCTGCTCAAAGCAGGACCAATCCCCAGACAGATTTTTTGCCCCAGATCCCTAAGTGGCCTCCTCAAGGATTGAACTCACAACCCTGGGTTTAGCAGGCCAACACTCAAACTACTGAGCCATCCCTCCCCCCAAAATTAATGGAGATATCCTATCGCCTAGAACTGGAAGAGACCTTGAAAGGCCATTGACTCCAGCCCCCGGCCTTCACTAGCAGGACCAAGTACTGATTTTGCCCCAGATACCTAAGTTTTTGCCCCCTCAAGGATTAAACTCACAACCCTGGGTTTATGACTCGGAGTGTCGTCCCGCGCAGCCCCATATAACCTTGCCTGCACCACGAGGCTACGTGTGGTGCATGTATGAGTTGATGGACACTGGTACAGAAATCTTGCAACTTAGCGCATGGCATCTATGCGCACTTGTGTTTGGAATACAAATAGAGAGCACACATCTAGAAGAACTTCCAGTTATAGGGAAGCAACTTCCTCTTTTCCATTACTCTTACAATTAATCATCAATCTTAATGACAACATTGACGTAAAAATTCACTATACACACTTCACACACAACTTTGACTCTGACAAGCACAAGCTTACGAACTTTCAGTTTAAAAATTAAATACATTAGTAATAAACTCTAACGTATTTTATCATTGATATTCCTAACCTGGCATTTTTCTGTATTCTCAGTTAGGCACTCAGCAGGGCTATGAGAGTTAATTAGGAAGTCAGGTTGTCCAGAGACTTCAGTGAGCAGAGCAACTTGTTAAGGTACTGGGAACTAAGAGTGTAGGCATTTTCCTGATTTAGCTCCTTAAAGTCTTGAGGGAGAAGAATGGAACTGGCTCACGGGTGAACCAGTTCAGCATCAATGCAGTTGCTTTAGCATGTAAGGTTTTCAGCAAATAAAGCTACATATATAAAGCTTTGCATGGCAGACTTTTTGACAACCATTCATTCCATACCAATGCACTTTCCCAAACGTTTTATTTGAAATCTATTCTTTTCTGAATTGTCCAGTATTCAGTTTTGTTTCGGCATCTACAAAAGTCGTTGGTCATAGGCTGCAAAGAGTTAACTTTTAGGGAGAAAATGCTGACATTCTTGGATTGGGAAAAGAAGTCAGTTTTGATTAGTTTGTGTCCTTGTTTTAGAGTTTAAGTCTAAGAAAAAAAATTGTCTGAGGAAGCACATAAGGTCAGAATAGCTTGTTTCTATTAAGTTGGCTGTTGGATAAAAATAAAGCTTAGAAACTCTCCTTGCAACACCAACAAAGTTACAACTGATATCTTCCATAAGGTATGTATTATAGTCCAAAGCCACACAGATTTTTCTCTTCAACCAGCAGCACTGCCTTAGTTGCTAGTGAGACTGGCGTACCTCCAAGTTTAAATGAGCTATATGTGTCCGTAAAACTTTTTTTCTTTACGCCTGTATAAGAACTTACTATGTTTTTCCTTATAATGAACTCCATTTATCTGGCATGCACAGACACGTGTAGTGGTGCATGCGTTACTTCAAGGTTGAAGAAGAAAATGTGATTTTTGTAATGGATAAGCACATGCAGCGTGACCTTCCATAGCTGTGCATTTTACAGATAGAGTGAGAGAGAACTCTGTGTAAAATTGTGCTTTACATGTAGAGTGGAATTTTCAAAGGCTTGTAATTTATTTAAACAAAATCCGTTTTCTCCAGAAAATTCTACTCAGTGCTTTATGAGCATAGGACAAGTCTGAAGGTTTTTTTGGAATAATGGTTATTTTTTGCTGTTTTTCATAACTGAAAGTTTCTCCAATGGCTGCTGAATGACATTCCTCAGAGAAATTCAGGAAGAACTACCTTTTTTCAAAAGGGCTGCCATTTCCTGCAATGGGATTTGGGCTGCAGGTGCCTCTGTTGATAAATAGGCTGTCTTTTGAATTGGTCACCAAATGGGAGTGAAGCCTTCAGGGAAGATCATCCTCACTGGAAACCATGATTGGTGATGGCCAAGCCAGAAGAGGGCATCCTAGTTCATGGTTCTCAATCCGATTGAGAACATAAGGAGATGACAACCATTTTGAAAGACGGCAGTTTTGTGAACTTCTCTGAAGAAAGTTTATGAAGAATGACAGAAAATAAACATGAATCGTTAAGACTTCTTCAAATGTAGCCAATGCACACAACTTCAGTGAGTTTTAACATGGGAAGTCTGAATTTGCATTATTTCCATTAATAACATTCAGAACAAAAAAAGGTCTGAAAAAATTTAGCATCCTTTAAGACCCATCTTAAATTATTTTTTAACACCTAAACTAATAGGTTTGCTTGTGAATTCTCAGAAAACCCATTCTGTGCTCAAAAAGTGGTGCCGTACGTTTTTAGGAGAATACTTAGTACTCTTCATATATAAGAGGCTGAATTCCTATTTTAAATGCAAAACTCAATTCAGCCTTCACCATGGAACCACGACCACCTCTGTCAAAACACTGGTTTTGCCTTCTGTTCTTCTGTGTGAGGGGAATCAGCATTTTGGGTCTTTTCAGAAGGCAGATGCTGTGTCCCCTTGGGGGTAGAGCCTTACACCACACTGCGGGTGACCCCTTATTCTCCTTCTCCCGAGTTCATCGCCTTAGCAGAAGTCATGCACTCAGCTCTGAGGACTAGAGAAACTCTCATGTTGCTAAGCAGTGGTGCCTCTCCTCTCTTCTCCCAACAAGGGGTGCTGTTGAACCACACACTGAACTCTTGGGGAGGAGCACATGGCATTGATCTTGTTAGTCTTTCTTGCTGTCTGCTCTGGTTGGCACCTTGTTTTGAAATATGTCTTTTTCTAAATTTGAGTCCCTCTTTTCATTACCCAATTCTTGACCAAGTGACTGACAGTGTCCCCTATTTTTCTTTCTTGCTCTGGTTGATCTTGCATCATTTAAATTGCTGGTGACATTTTGCAGTTTCCATTAGTGAAGAATAGTCCTTACTCTGCTCCTGTCTCTTCTTTTCATTCTGTTACAGTTCAGGAAATACCAGATATTGTCTCCAGAATAACCCAGTATATAGCCGGGGCAAACTGTGCACACCAGTTGCCTATTGCAGAAGCAATGTTGACATACAAACAGAAAAGGTACGTTATTTCAGTAATGGTTTCCAAAATATCAGGAAATCCACAGAGGATGGGGGAAACACCATTTCATTCTCTTGTTACACACAGATATAGCTGGCCACCTCAAAACCTTCTGAGAAACAACCTGTAAGAGTTGCACATTCACATCAAGAACTCTTTCAAGGAACAGTACCTGGCACTGTGAGTGTCATCAGCTAGATAGCAGATGACAAATCTAGAACAACCAGAAATGTGCCTTACTTTCTTCAGCACAGTTCATATATCTGAAGAGTAAAGAAGCCTGGAGGAACCTATACACCTGTTTGGTCTCTGGATGCAAAGGAATTCAGATATCTGGCTTTGCTTACAATGTCAGTGTCTGCATGTTTTGTGAGGGGGCGCTCTCAGACCTCAGAGCATGAACTCTGCCTAGCCCTCCACCAAGGTGTCTCCAAGGGGTCCTGGCCTCTGCCTCCCTCAGAATTGGTGCAAAAGCCTGGGTAGAGAATACTGCCTCAGCTCCTGTCTGACAACTGGGGGAAGGAGCTGCTCCTCTCCTTGGCAGCTACAGCATTATAGGGGTCCCATTCAGGATAGCTGGAGCTCACCAGGGTTTACTTCAACCTTGACATGGATATGCGGCTTGTGAGATGTGGGTTGAGAGGGGAGTACAGGAGTCAGCAAACAGGATAGGGGCAAAGGGGGAGTGGGGCAGAAGCGGCTGTGCCCACGTATGGCAGTGATGCTGGGGGACCTATGGAAGTAAGGCGCAATGTGGTGGCATAGGAGTTTTCCGATTAGTGACAAAAATCGGAAATATAGTGTATGTGCCACATGGGTGAAGTAAAGCTGAGTTTAATGATACTTCCTAAATTGGTGCAGAACTTGTGACTTTAATGGTACAGTGCTGTAGTTCCTTTGCATTCAATTTTTATAGGAGTAGAAGCTAAATTTACAAGGAGTAATTATTCGTTACTTTTCTTTCCTCTTTGGCAGCATATTTGTTTGCAATCCTCTAGTTGCTCCCCATTTCTTTCTGAAAGTAACTGAACTGGTTCATTGAAATCCTTAGTTCACTCCCATAGCCCGCACAGTTAGATATCTCTGGACCTGCGGATTAGTAAATATTTGAATACTCTAATTTGCTTTTCTCATTAGCTATATTTTAATGTCCCCCTTACTTCCTGCCCAAACTTTCTTCTGTAATATTAACCTAATAACAACACTTTAGCCATTTGGTTGCTTAATTATTGTAGTATCATGATTGATTGTCTCACTCCTGATTTATGAATGAAACTGCATTCTCTCCACAAATAGCAGGGAGAAATTCTAAATCTTTTTACTACAGCATTAACTTGTTCTAATATTGCTGCCTTTGTCTTTCCTGCATGCTTTAACTGTTGTATTCTTGTTCGGTTCCCCCTTGACTTCTCCATTTCTAGTTCCTGTTTATAACGAGCATGTCCATTTAACCAGTTTACCCACTTCGACTTTCTGCCATGCCCAGATTGGTTGATCTAAGAATCAAGTTTGCAAGTGGTACTTCGTTGAAAACATTCTGACATCTAGCTAGACATCATATGTATTTCCCTTGTCAACAGCCTGTGTAACCTCCTTACTCGGAGGATAATTCCATCTGAGATAAGCTATTCAGATTTCTTTAAAGCGTGCTGGTTTCTATTTACACCCATGTCTGTCCACTCCATTCCATCAAGCTATCTTTTACGATAGATTCCAGCAGTTCACGCGAGCCTGTAGTAAATCATAGTTACCTGACTCCCATCTTTTCCCTTTTTAAAGATAGGCTTGGCATCACACCTTTCAGGTCCTCTTGTTGCACTGTGCCTGAAGCCATGCAGAGATTGCTTGGTCTGTCTGTGGCTACTTTGAAGTGAAATAATGAAGAATTTTATTTGGCTCCTCAACCATTGCCACAGGCCCTCACTCCCTGGTATCTTTACTTCCTGGCTAAAATGTGAGGTTTTTAGAGTTTCTAAAATCTATTTATGGGTCTGTTCAAACAACTTCTGCTTTCAGACAAGTACCACATAGGAAATTAGAGAGGTTAGAGATGCAATTTATCACATGGAGTGATGGGAAATTATCTCCTAGCTCTGGTTTCCTTCAGAAATGGTGCTCACTGATGGCAGTGACTTGAGGGAATTATTTCTTAAAGTAACATACAAGTAGGACTCTGTTAGCACTATCTAAAGGAATGTATTGCTTTCTATCATAAGTATAATAACGTGTTCATTTTTTCTTTTGGTTGCTTTCTGAAAAGGAAAAAGAGCTTTCATTTTGATTTTACCATAAGGTATCCTTCTTTAGGTTCCCTTCTCCATTCTGTACCTTCTATACTTTTCCTGGGCTGGTCTTTTATGCCTTGTTTAACAGCTCCTGCGGGTCTGGGATGCTTAACTTGTGCTTCAAATTAAATTATGTTTGTTCCTTTTCAAACTCCTGCCTCTGGTGGCAGAATGCACTGTTCCAAGGACCACAGAGCCAATTGTTTGGGGAGCCAAAATGCAGGTTTCACAGGAAATAGATTTAAGAATAGAAATGTTATCCAGAAAATAAAGAGTTTGGCCAATGTCACTTGAGGGCATGAGAATGTGAAAGTGCAGCTAGCCAGTCTGGTTCCTACTCTCAAAACTGAGTTAATCAAATGGTGTTAATAGGTAACGTATGTAAAAGTGATTTGGAATTATGAAGTATTTTGGTTTTAATATGTCAGTACAGGTAAGGTTATTATAAATGTGGCTTTTATGTTGGTCATGTGCCTTTTATCTTCTAGGTAACACTTCAGTCACAGCTATTATGGGGTTTACGGTAGTGTATGAAGGATCCACACTAAACCAAGGTTTTAAGTGTCACCGTTAGTGTAATTTTAAAGAATGTTCTTTGCTCCCAACAATGGCAACAAGTGTACTGCTAAGTGTACGTCTATACTAGGATAAAAGCTCTGTGACACAGCCGTGACTGACCCAGGCCAGCTGACGGGCTGCAGAGCTAAAAGTTGCTGAGCCTGAGCTCCGGGGCCATCCACTATTGCAGCGTCCTAGGGCTCAGATTCCAGCCTGAGCCTGGATGTCTGCCAAGCAATTTTTTAGCCCGCCAGCCCAAGTCTGCTGATCTGGGCCAGCCACAGGTTTTTTTTATCCCTGGGTAGACATTCCCTTAGACTGCAGGTTTTGGAACCTCTTCAGCTGGAGTAGAACTGTGTGGGTCTTTCAAGATTACAGGCCAGTGGTTCCCTTCCCCATAACAAGTTGAAAGAAGAGAAATGTAGCTCCTGGAATGGCAGACTCCATAAATTCAGACTAGCTTTTGCATATTCCTCAATCTAAGACAAGGTGGTGGGGAGGGCAAATGAGAATGTAGCAAGAGTAGCAGGAGGTATTTGGTTCTCTAACCCTAGTTGGTGTTTGTGGTCTGACAGACTCTGCATTCTGCCCCAGTTCTGAGTGGTCCAGTGACCTCTGTTCAGCGTTCCAGTCACAAGGCCTTGTAGAGCTCTCCATCTCCCTACTGAGCCGAGGGAAACAACTTCTTCAAAGCTACTCGTCCTTTGTGAGGGTCTGTGCTGAAGGCAGCAGCTCTATTCTATAAGCTCACAGAAAATTGCTTTTTAGAAACACTTTAAAAATCTTCCCAGCATCCTGACACTTGCTCAGTTAAACAAGCTCTAGTGATTTGAGAACACCAAAACCAGAGAGAGAAACCAGTCTCCAGAACTTAGCCATATGTAATGAGCTGCTTTATAACTTGTTTTCTGCCAATTGATCCTAACTTAATTGACTTCTGCTCTCCTTCCCACCCAACCCCCCCTCCCACTTGTTTTGTTTGTCATGGCAAGACTGAAGCATGTACTGCCTGTGATAGACTGCATATTGTCTGAAAGCTTTGCCCCGTTTCTTTGGAGCATCCGCTGACCTTCCCAAAATACAGAGACTGGGGGAGAGGAAGGGGTTTAGGGAGAAAATGATTTGCTGTATTTTGTCTCTTCTGGGTGACGTACTCTGTGTGGGTGGGTGGGTGGCGGTGGTGGTGGTGTTGGGGGGAGGAGGAGAAGAAATGATTTAGTTATGGAATAGCTGAAGACTGCTGCAGTCCAGATGAGATTAAATGGTATCAATGGGAAGGGTCATTTACTTACCATGTAGCTAGTGATCTTTAACCTAATGCTGATGACCAGTCCTCATGCAGACTGACTACACCCAAAATGTGGGTTGAGGGAGCTACACTGCTCAGGGCTGTGAAAAATTTCACTTTCTATAATGTAGCTAGGTCACCCAAACCCCACTAGAAGAACTATTCCATCAGCCTAGCTACTGTCTCGTGAGGAGGTGGATTTACATCAGTGACGGAAAAACCATTCTAGGGCTGTAGTAAGTGTCTATACGACCAGCACTACTGGTGCATAGCTGTGTTGCTGTAGCACCTTCAGGTTTAGACATATTCTGTTCTCTAGAAGGAAATACTCTGTTGTACAGTACTTAGGAATTTTTGTAGGCTTTAGTCCTCATAGTTGGAATAATTTGTCTGCCAGTGATAACTCTCAATAGTTGTCTAGCCAGGTCATTGAGCATTCACTGGCAGTAGACAACGAAGTCAGTATTACCCATGGTAATTCCAAGTCCACTACAGTTTGCCTCTTGGGGCTTCTGGATCTCATTTGCATGAATCTAGGCTGCAGCTTGGCTTTGGAAATGAAAGCACTGCTCACTTGTATTGGGGAGTCTGTCATTTACGCCTCTTTAAAAATGTAGAGTATGTTTGTGATCTGTAAATAAATTCTCTCCTGCTCCCATATTTCAAACTGAATGGCCCCAGTTGTCATTCCATGTATTAAAAAAAGCAGACTGAGTAGAAGGGTGAGCAGAGAATGTGCCAGAAGAGTAACACAACCTGCACCCTCCTCTCCCACTCCCAAGCCATGCTCTTCCTGGCATGTTGGTAGTTGTGTGGGGTGTGGTAGCAGTCCTTCCCCATGTCTGAAAAAGGGAGGTGTTTTGAAATACTGTGAAGTCAGCTCCCTGGACAGGAAGAAGTGGAAGTGACACTAGTACGGGCCTGCTGCTTTTGATGAGGTCCCCCTTACTGGTCACCAGAGAGCTGATTGGCTACAGGCCAGTATGTCAATGCAGGGTATTGCTGACCCTGGTCAGAGAAGGTTGTGGCATATAGGACCGCTGTGGCATAGAAAGCTGCCCTGTTCAGTAGGTGTTAGCTACACCAGCAACCTTGTACCAGTGCCAGGCCTATCCACTGGAGGTGGCACTACTGACCTGGCTGCTGCAAGGCAAGACCCCATGCCCTCGCTGTACCATGGTAATTAATGCTGCCAGAGCACCTCACGTGCCAGTGAGCACTGAGCAGCACAGGATATCTGAAAGACATTTCCCCTCGCTGGGGGGACACTTCCCCAGGGCCTGGCACCCAGCATGGTCTCTTTCAAAGCGCAGGCTCTGAAGCTGCCAAATTGTATGCTGGAATCTAGGTGCAACTCGGGGGAGCCTACAGTGCCAGCTTTGTTCCTCCTCCCCCCCTCCCTCCCTGAACCATGCCTCTTTTTGGCTCAGCCATGCCCGCCTGTTACGGTTGGCATTGGTGAGAACTTGATGGAAACCTGCACTTGATGGAAACATGACAGCATTTCCTCTCTGGGGCACTCTGAGGGAATAGACTCATAGACTTTAAGGTCAGAAGGGACCGTTATGATCTTCTAGTCTGACCTCCTGAAAAACGCAGGCCACAGAATCTCACCCACCCACTCCTGTAACAAACTCCTGACCTATGTCTGAGCTATTGAAGTCCTCAAACCATGGTTTAAAGACTTCAAGGTGCAGAGACTCCTCCAGCAAGTGACCCGTGTGCCACGCTGCAGAGGAAGGTGAAAAACCCCCAGGGCCTCTGCAAATCTGCCCTGGAGGAAAATTCCTTCCCAACCCCAAATATGGTGATCAGCTAAATCCTGAGCATGTGGGCAAGACTCACCAGCCAAACATCCAGGAAAGAATTCTCTGTAGTAACTCAGATCCCACCCTATGTAGTGTCCCATCACAGGCCATTGGGCATATTTATCGCTAATAGCCAAAGACCAATTAATTGCCAAAATTAGGCTATCCCATCATACCATCCCCTCCATAAACGTATCAAGCTTAGTCTTGAAGCCAGATATGTCTTTTGCCTCCACTGCTCTCCTTGGAATGCTATTCCAGAACTTCACTCCTCTGATGGTTGGAAACCTTCGTCTAATTTCAAGTCTAAACTTCCTGATGGCTAGTTTATATCTATTTCTTCTTGTGTCCAAATTGGTACTGAGCTTAAATAATTCCTCTCCCTCCCTGGTACTTATCCCTCTGATATATTTATAGAGAGCAATCGTATCTCCGCTCAGCCTTCTTTTGGTTAGGCTAAACAAGCCAAGCTCTTTGAGTCTCCTTTCATAAGACAGATTTTCCATTCCTCGGATCATCTTAGTGTATCTTAGAATAATTTGACCTCTCCGAACTATGTAGCAGGGGGTAAATGGGGCTGAAATGTGATGTTTTACTACATTCTATTGTATTCTCATGATCGCCGATAGCTGCATTCCAGGAAAAGATGCTGGTTTTGCAAGGGCTTATGGTCACTCTAATAAGAATTTTACGTCTTTCGGGAGACCAAGAACACTCAAATGCAGTGTGCTACTGTGGCACAGATGCAGCCTATAGCATGGTCTGAAGTTGCAGAGAGAGACTGAAATGCTTCCCACCCACAGGGAGAAATCGAATTTGGAAGTGAATCTTCCAAAGCATCAAAATGACTTTTGGCCATTTCATCCATTTATTCACAATGCAAATTGATGAAATCAAAACCAGTATTTTTGTGACCATCAGCTGCAGTGACTTAGCAGCAAGCACTGATGTCCTCATCCCTAAGGATGAGAATTCTGGGGTGTGGAGTGACTGCCCTGCATGATGATGATGCTGGCACTTGGCCTACAACCAGTGTAATGGGCCACAAGAACATCACCTGCAGGGACAGAATTGCCACCCCTTTCTCCAGCTGCCTATATGGGGGCATGGCTGGAACTGAGAGCCTGGTTTTGGACCTTCGACTGTAAAGTCAAGCCCGCTCCGATACATTCAGTGTCACACTCTATTAAAGTTACATTTATAGTGTATAAAGAGTTAATAAGTGTTTTAATATAAGGCTAACAATTGACTAACCAACCTTAAGTACTTTTCTGGCATCTATCACTGTAATAGGTTAGTGCCTCACAATCTTAGTGCCTTTAACCTTCCCATCCCTGTGACTAGAAAAGTGCTGTTATCCCCCTTTGCAGGTCAACCGGTTACTTAAACATCTTCTGCTGATTTGATTGCCCTCTGTAGCATATTCCTCATGTCTGTAACAGTCTGAGAACACCTGTTAATTGTTTATCCACCCTTTATAAATGGAAACTTAATATAAAGTGACCACGTTTTGCAAAATCAGGGCAGCTGTTCAATTTTTTTACTCTCATATTTAAAACCCCTGTAGTTCTAGGTTACCCTTCTTGACTGTTACTATTTCATCAAAACCTTTTCTAATGCAAACTAGGCCTTCGTTGGTCTTGTTTAGTCAGGCGAAGCAGCCCTGATCCCCTGTTCTTTCATTTTCTTTTGGACAGAGGCTGGCTTGTAAGGCTTATTCCCCACTGATTGTTCGGAGAAGGGAGGGAGACCAGCAGCCCCCAATTCCAGCTCCTGCCAGTCTGATCCAACCTCAAGAACCAGAAGTTAAATACAAGAGAAGTGTCAGACGAAGGAGCCTGGGACTGTGGTTTTCAAAGCCATTTTAAAAAACAAAAAACAAAAAAACCCCACACCATAGAATTGCTTGTTCCGATATCGAATCCGATATGCATTGTGGCGAGTACTTCAGTACTTCCTAGCAGTCCTGATTACTGGTACATTACAAGGTTGGGCATTCAGTCATCTCTTAGCTAACTGCTAAGGCTTTCTGTGGCACTCATTGTTTCTGAGCGCCACTTATACGTATGTCAGTCCATCCATCCTGCTGGTGTTTCTCTATTAAAATAATTAATAGACATAAAAATAAGTAAACTTCTATACTCTCCAAAAGAACAATATTTAAAGAAGAGCGCCTTCTTCCAAACTAAGTGATTTTGGGTTAATGCTTCTAGCTGAAATCTGTTCAGTTGTCATTTTAAGAACCATTAACCAACTGTCGAGCAGTAGTTAAGAAAAGAACCATTACTTGCCATTTAAAATGGGCAAACTACTATTTTAGAATCACCAATGTCTCAGCTTTCCCTGGAAGGATTCTGCTCTGGTACTCAGCGTTTGTCCTCAGCAGAACTGAACAAGTGTTCTGCTGCAACAGCGTTTGGTTTGGGTTTTTTAGTGCTTAAAGAGAACTTGAATAGCAGCAAGATTAAGAAGCATGATACTCTGGTACTTTCATCATTCCATTGAGTGGCCAGCAGTGTGAGGCTGCCAGATGAGGACAGCTCTTATCTACTGTAGCTGAGGAAGGAAAGGACTGAGATTCCATTGCTGTTTTATCCCAACAGCTCTACAACTTCCATTGTCCGTTTGAGATTTCTCAGGGACATGGATCAATAGCACTTCCCAGTTTCTCTGCTGTGTACTCTAGGAGGATTTGTTCAGGGACGTTTCTAGAGGTTACATGGCAAGGGCTGGCACTGGAGTTAAAAGGGTGTGATGGAAAGCCTAGATAAAGGACATGGGGGTCTGTATAATTAGTTCTTGCTCAGCGTGGATGAAGCATGAAGAAAATGGCTGGGTTGGGAAGTGAGCGGAGCCTTGGTTCCACCCCAACACTCCTACCAGCTGAGCCAGTGCAAGGGTAAGTTGCACCGTAAGAAGGGCTATGGTAAAACACCCCCTGCCCCTGAAGCAGGGAGGGAGTTGTGCCTGAGTCACACATCCCTCAGCTGCATGCCACCCCTTACACAGGGCTGGGAGGAAGCTGTCTAGCCAGTCCGACTTGTGCAGTTGTCAGCATTTTTCGTGTTTCCACGTCTTTTCAGAGGATCTGCTGCAGAGAGCACTACAGGGTGGCTTGTTTCTTTTGATGGACTCCATGTCTTGAGTGTTTGAGCTACGCTCTGCAGTAGTCCAGGCTACTGCAAACGCCTTTTTTGCCGGAGTGCAAAGCTCCCGGCATTCAAAAATCATGAGATTTAAAACTCTCCCACCTGCTTTCTTCGACTTCAAATTCAGCCTCAGATGTGCACGCACACATTTCAGGCCTCTCCACTGGCCCTTTCCTGACCTCTGCCATTCTGTCCCCATCCCTGCACCTCTCGTAGTGTCCCTCCATGGTGCCCTAGAGGTTTTTTTCCCCACCAAGCATCATAGTTACTTTCCCTTCCTCCTCTCCTACCCATCATTTCTCTCTCTTGTCTCCCTGCCTCCCAAGTGTGCCTCCTGCTCCCACTCCTTCCTCTGTACCACCACAGATCTCTTCTCTCCCCTCCTCCATGTTTCGAATACTGGGCAGGGCTGATATGCCACCTCCTTCAAAGTATAAGTCATGTCATCGCTGCATTTGGGGCTGTACGTGAGACATCTCATCTGTGTCCCTTTACACTGTCTGGGGGAGCCATCTGCCTCTCCTCCCAGCCCTTCTGAAGTCACTATTTCCAGTTCACTACCTAAATGTCAGTGATCTCCCAAGAGCACTCTGTTCCCAGTCTGGGCTTGAGCTTTGTTTGCGCTGTGTGTCTCACTCAGGGTGTAAGCTCCTTGTGGCAGGGGTTACCTGTTCTTGTGCATGTGTGTGTCTGGTGCTACACAAGTAAGGTGTCATGGCTTGTTAACCCATGGCAGGCTAACTGCTTTAGTGATTCTGGGATTTGCAAGGTATGCCACTCGACTGCAAAGTGGGACTCGTGAAGGCAATGTGTTCCGAGAGCTACAGTTATTAGTAAGTAACCTGCAGGTCTCTGTATTGCTGGTGATGTATGTTGTGGCACGGGTTCATTTCTTTGCAGTAGGAGGTCATGTGTATGAGCGTAGCTACTGCCATGTCATTAAAGCATGTTTCTCTCTCTACAAAAAACAGCGAGGGAGTGGGGGGCGGGGGGGAGGAAGCTTCCCATTTTATTTTAAGAAGATTCCTGAGGAGGTACAATGCTCCCCAGCCAGTGTGGGCTCTCAGAATATTATCAGAGGGATGCTGAGAGAAGAAATAGAATTGGTGCTTGCACATTTTCAGTTCCTGCTGCATGCTTGATTGAAACAGTAACGTGAATTTTTTGTCTCAGCATTGAAAGAACTCCTTATTAATCACTCTCTCCTCGTTGCTTCTAGCCCTGATGAAGAATCGTCCCAGAAGTTCATTCCCTTTGTTGGGGTGAGTATTTGCTTTGATGTGCAGGTTAAAGTTTGGTGAATTTCATAAAACAAGGTTGATTATTAACAATCTCACTTGAATCCATAAATTCTGAAGCCCAAAAGGGATGATTAGATCATCCAGTCTGACATTCTATGGCATAACACAGGCCATAGATTTTCACGTAGTTGCCCCTGTCCTGAATCCAGTGCTTGTCTTTGACTAGAGCAAATCTTCCAGAAATGCACCCACTATTGATCTGAAGACTTCAAGAGATGAAGAATCTATCACCTATCAGCCCATCTCCTCTTTAAAAAGAGAAACTTACCAGTAAAGCCCTTCCTGAAATTGAGCTGAGGATTTACTTGGAAAACTGTTCAAGTTGAGAAAAGTTTTACTCTTTTCTCTCTGCAACCAACTCTTGGCATTTCATATTACACATTTGCGTACCACTTTACCTGTAGCTGCACAGAATTGTGTGGTACCTAGTGCGTGGTAAATAGAATCATAGGACTGGAAAGGATCTCGAGAGGTCATCTAGTCCAGTCTCCTGCACTCATGGCAGCACAAAGTATTATCTAGAGTTTAGACCATTCCTGACAGGTAAATAAATGCCCTAAAATGAGAAGTGTTATGCAAAGCAAATCTAATGCTCAGAAAAGCAAGTCTTTATTTAAATAAACTTTTAAGTATAAAATTGAATCACTTTTTAAAGCCAGGACACACACAGTTAACAGCCTCAAATGTTACCCTGCCAGCATAATATTGCATATAAAGGAATTTAACTTTTATTCAAATTTTTTTACCCAATAATCTCAAAATGAAAACATGCCCTTTTTGAAAAAGAAACCTACAAATTATATAGCTGCATTTTTTAAGGCTCTTTAAAAGGGAGTGGAGGGTGGATTAGCCCATCCCCTCATTGTTTTGTTTGCCCATTATGCCTAATTTCCAAGACACCAATTTTGGTCCATTGATTTCCAGTCCCACACTTGTTTGAGTTATGCCTGGTACAATCCTGGAGTTATATTAGCATTCCTTTTTAGCTGTCCCCTTTTGCATCTTTTCCCACCAGCACTTGTTGCAGGTTATTGTGACCCTTCATGAATTTTCATTCACTTTCCACAGTTGAGCTCACAATTAGGTTAAATGTGTAGGCCTGGTTATCAGAACAGACCACACTGAAAACACGCCCATTGGGGTGGCAATTCCCACATAGAATTTCTTTTGAGGCTCTGTTGAATCTTTTTAAAATCCATTAATATGTTGAACTAATAGGACTAGTTATTGAGTGGTACTAGGCCAAACACTTTAAAGAGGCCCAAGTATATTATCGCAATGCAGGTACCCTTATCAACCAAACTTACAACTTCATCCAAAAATTCAAGTTTGACAAAGAGCTATTTTCCTTTAACTCAAGCTGGTTTTGGAATACTTTGTATGAAATCTGCTAACCTTCCAGTTTTCTCAGTACTAGTGTTTTAATGTTCAAAACATGTGACTGAGAGCTGGGTGACTGTGGCCCAACATCCAGCCTATATCTAAATCTTGCATTTCTTTCTGCATAACATCTCTAAGATCCAGCCTTTCCCCTCCTATCCATCCACACAGCTAAAGTTCTTCTCCAGGCTCTCATCTCATGTTTTGATTACTGCAACATCCTTCTCTCTGGCCTTGGCAAGATTGCATTTGTCCTGCTGTTACCCATTCAGAATATTGCTGCAAAAATTATTTCCTAGTTCATCACTAATCATGTCATCCCCCTCTCTTTTTAATCCTTGCCCTGGCTCCCCCTTCTCTATCATGTCAAACACAAGCTTCCCTTCTCCACTTTCTAGGCGCTGCAGTCAATCCCCAGCCTATCAGCTCTCGTTTGCTATCGAGCTGTCAGTGCTCTTCTATTGGCCCGTGATACCAACCTCCAGTGCCCACTTGTTAGATGTTCCCACTGGCACCTTTGTACTGTCTCCCATGCTGCCCCTCACGCCTGGGAAAAGCTCTCTCATGAACATCCGAAACCCTACCTCCTTCTCCACCTTCGACTCCCTCGTCAGAACTCTCCTTGGTCCTGAGGCCCACAAAGAACTTGACAGCCACTAAGTGGTTGGTGTGCAGAAACCATTGCTTATTATGCTGACCAATATTGTCTCATTGTTTACTTGTACTACACTGTCTGCCTAAACTGATGTTATCTCTGATCTTGCACTTAGATCATCAGCTCCTTTGGGTAGGAGGAGCCATCTTTTTGTTCTGTATGTACAGCACCTAGCACAATGGGGTTCTGGTCCATGATCCAGGCTCCTGGGTGCTATGGCTAAATTTTTAGTGAATGAGTCGCTATTCCCCTTACCCTGCCATTGTAGGCATGCTGAGAGAAATAGAAACTTTTGTGTTGCCTGCCCTTCTGGTGCTCTGATTCTCTTGCTGATGTGTTTCATAGCAATCGAGCAAACTTGCCTTTCTCGGGTTTACTTTTTTCTTGCTTAGGTTATTCAATCCTCTAACGTTTAAGGTTATAAAATTAAAAGGATTTATGCCTGAAAGGTTGACCTGTTGATTTATCTTCAGCCACTAGATGTCTCTATCAGAGGGGTAGCCGTGTTAGTCTGAATCTGTAAAAAGCAACAGAGGGTCCTGTGGCACCTTTGAGACTAACAGAAGTACTGGGAGCATAAGCTTTCGTGGGTCAGAACCTCACTTCTTCAGATGCAAGTAATGGAAATCTCCAGAGGCAGGTATATATCAGTGTGGAGATAACCTCATTATCTCCACACTGATATATACCTGCCTCTGAGATTTCCATTACTTGCATCTGAAGAAGTGAGGTTCTGACCCACGAAGTTGGATAGCCATTCACAGTCTTTGTTTAATCCTGATCTGATGGTGTCAAATTTGCAGATGAACTGGAGCTCAGCAGTTTCTCTTTGGAGTCTGGNNNNGAGATTTCCATTACTTGCATCTGAAGAAGTGAGGTTCTGACCCACGAAAGCTTATGCTCCCAGTACTTCTGTTAGTCTCAAAGGTGCCACAGGACCCTCTGTTGCTTTTTATAGATGTCTCTAGTGGTTTTTGTTGTATTCTAGTATCGGGGGTAGCCGTGTTAGTCTGTATCTACAAAAACAACCAGGAGTCTGGTGGCACCTTAAAGACTAACAGATTTATTTGGGCATAAGCTTTTGTGGGTAAAAAACTCACTTCTTCGGATGCATAGAGTGAAAGTTACAGATGCAGGCATTATATACTGACACATGGAGAGCAGGGAGTTACTTCGCAAGTGGAGAACCAGTGTTGACAGGGCCAATTCAATCAGGGTGGATGTAGTCCCCTCCCAGTAATGGATGAGGAGGTGTCAATTCCAGGAGAGGAAAAGCTGCTTCTGTAATGAGCCAGCCACTCCCAGTCCCTATTCAAGCCCAGATTAATGGTGTTAAATTTGCAAATGAATTTTAATTCTGCTGTTTCTCTTTGAAGTCTGTTTCTGAAGTTTTTTTGTTCAATGATAGTGACTTTTAAATCTGTAATAGAATGACCAGGGAGATTGAAGTGTTCACTTACTGGCTTACGTATGTTACCATTCCTGATGTCCGATTTGTGTCCATTTATTCTTTTGCGGAGGGACTGTCCGGTTTGGCCAATGTACATGGTAGAGGGGCATTGCTGGCACATGATGGCATATATAACATTAGTAGATGTGCAGGTGAATGAGCCCTTGATGGTGTGGCTGATGTGGTTGGGTCCTCTGATGTTATCGCCAGAGTAGATATGGGGACAGAGTAGGCAACGAGGTTTGCTACAGGGATTGGTTCCTGGGTTGGTGTTTCTGTGGTGTGGTGTCTAGTTGCTGCTGAGTATTTGCTTCAGGTTGGGGGGTTGTCTGTAAGCGACTAGTTCTTCCTCCTCCTGACCATCTTAAGTCAGCTTTTGTGTGTTTTGTGTAGATCAGTAGTACTTCCAGGTGTAAGTGTCAAAGTCCCAAACGCCTTAGAGCTCTTAGCAGGTCTTATCCTAAGGCTGACCTCTGGTTCAGGTTGACCTTGCTTTCACCTTCATGACTTTCTCTGTCCTAAGATCAGAGGGGTAGCCGTGTTAGTCTGAATCTGTAAAAAGCAACAGAGGGTCCTGTGGCACCTTTGAGACTAACAGAAGTACTGGGAGCATAAGCTTTCGTGGGTAAGAACCTCACTTCTTCAGATGCAAGGGGAAGTGAGGTTCTTACCCACGAAAGCTTATGCTCCCAGTACTTCTGTTAGTCTCAAAGGTGCCACAGGACCCTCTGTTGCTTCTGTCCTAAGATGTAGCCTTCCCAGGAAAACTGCCTTTGCAGCTCTACTGTTGATATACTCCTTTATTAACTGAGGTACTAATCTCCCTGAGGCTGTGAGGTGAATTACACTGACTTTTCCAAACTGACAAGTATTCTCATGACTTTGAGTGTCAAGCAAGCTCTGGGATCAATGAATTTTTCTGAGTCATGGCTTACTACTGGGTGTGTGTCTTTATGTGAAGTGTTTCAGCTCTCCTAATGAAAGGGAGAGGAGCTAAGATATTAGGCTTGAAGTGGTATGAACCCCACACACAATACAACTTTCAGGTTTTTATAAAGGTCTCCTCTTGACTTAAGTTTAGTTCTCATTGCAATCTGCCAAATAAAGTTTGAAGAATACTGGTTCAGCAGTTCTCACATTGACTGATTTTAAATGAGCATTGCTTCTCTATTTTAAATATGGGTGAAGAACATTCTCTCTTGAAAAAAGATTAAAACTTTCTATTTTGCATTCATAAAACTGCCAAGTTGAAACACACTAACTTGTTATTTATGAGCCCTTGGCACACTCTTTAGCCTCAGGGCCCTGGTCACACTCAAATTTAGGTAACTACATCCTGCTGTCCTGATTTCCCCCTCCAATTTCATAGATTAAACCCACAAGGAACCATTATGATCATGGGCCACAGAATTTCCCCTTGCAGTTCCTGCCTCAAGCTCAATAACTTGCAGGTGAACCAGAGAACATATTTTTAGAAAGAAATCCAATGTGGATTTGAAAGCCCTGAATTGATGGAGAATCCACGCCATTCTCTGGTAAGTGGCTGCAGGGATTGCCACCCTTACCTACAAAAACTTGTGGCTTTTTCCCAGTATGAATTTATGAAGTTTCCACTTTCAGCAAGTGGGTCGTTTTATCCCTTTGCTATCTTAGGGTATGTCTGTGCCAGAAACACTACAGCATCACAGCCGTAGTGACGGAAAGGGTGCTTCCCTTCCTGTGGTAAATCCACCCCTATGAGGGCTGGTCTCCACTTGAAATGCAGTGGCACAACTGCAGAGCTTCAGTGGAGACCCCACCTACGCCAACAGGACGGATTCTCCTGTCGGTGTAGGTAATCCATTTTACGAGAGGGGGTTGCTAGGGTGATAGAAGAATTCTTCTGTGACCTAGCGCTGTCTACACTGGGGGATAGATCAGCATAACTACGTGTCTCAGGAGTGTGAATTTTTCATACCCCCGAGTGACATAACTAGGTCAAAATAACTTTCTGGGGTAGACCAGCTCTTTGAGTCCTGTACTATTTATGTACTTCGACCATGTTCAAGTCATCTCTTAATCTTCTTTTTGTTAAGCTAAATAGATTGAACTGGTTTAATTTTTCACTGTACAGCAGGTTTCCAGGCTTCAACATCCTTCTTGTGGCTCTTCTCTGAACTCTTTTTAGTTTGTCGATATCCTTTTTGAAGTCAGACAACAGCACTGGATATAATATTCTAGTAATGGTTTTGCCAATGTTATATACAGAGGTAATTACACATCACCTATGTTCCCCTGCTTATACATCCAAGCATCATCTTAGCCCTCTTAGCCACAGTGTTGCAGTGCTGTCTTGATTTTTCTATGATTTTTTAAATCAATGTTATGTGCTACTAAGATACAGATGTGCAAGAACGTTATGTCAACACAACTCTCTCAAATCAAATTAGCTTAATCAAGAAACAATACCAAGTTTGTTTGAAAAGGCCTGTTTTTCATAAAACTTAACTGGCATTTAATTCTGCTACCATCTTTAATTCTTTACTGATTGCCTTATTTAACCATTCTATTATTGATTCCCAGCATTGATGTCAAGCTAATTGGCCTATAGTTACCCAGATGACCCCATTTACCCATTATAAATATTGGCACAACACTACCTTCCTTCCTCTGGAACTTCCCTAAAGTTCCAAGTTTATTTAAAATGAGCATTGAATGTTCATTTTGTTCCTTGGCCAAATCTTTTAAAACTGTTGGATGCAAGTTATATTGTCCTGCTGATTTTTAAACATTTTTAGCTTTAGAAGATGCTGTTTAACAGCCTCCTTAATTAATGTTTGTTTGGAAAGTGTTTCATCACTGTATATGAATACATCACCTGGCTTCTTTCCAAATACAGAGCAGGAATAGTTATTGAATGCTTCTTCTGCCTTATCTGTATCAGACAGTTTTATCATCTCACCTAGTGATAAATTCCTGATAAATTTAAAAAACATATTGTCCTTAACCCTACTAGTCATAGATTTTTTTCATTGACATGTTTAGCTTTCTTTATCTTGTATTGCATTTCATAACTTCTGATTTATATTTATCGCTGTTAACTTTTCCTTTTCCCCATTTGTTATACTTTGTCTTTATTTTGTATTGCTGCTTTCACTTCCCCGCTACACTAGGATTCTTTCATCAGTGAAGCCATCTTAAATGATTGTGGAATTGCGAATCAGATCATGTTCACTTGCACTTAGGTAACCACTGATTCTTAGTTCAGTGATCAATTCATCTTTATCCATCAGAATGAGAGGTCTAGTGTAGAATTAACTGGTATTGGTTGCATTAATTCTGGTGCTAGAAAATTATCATTTAGATACTGTTTTCTTCCTGGCTATCTCATAGTGTTGGGGTAAACTGTTAAACAGAAACTGTGTTACACCCCAGATGTGGCTGCATTTCGATGGTAGTTGAAGTGGTGTAGCCAAAAATGATTATCTGTTATCTTTCTGCTCCCATTCCTGTTTCTAGGAGCAGCAGGGGACCGGTATGGTCTGTGGTATAAGTTTGAGCAGTCTCAGGGTTGATTCAAGTTACACTGGCTGATAACTATCCCTAGGTTCCATGCCGCCTTTACAGGGAGACGGGACTGTTGTTAAGTTAGTACAGCTGGTTGTATGCCAGTCGGGGATTTCTATCCCCAGTAGAGTACTCCACTGCCTATTTGCACCATCTTTCTGGCCCTTTTGCATCACCAGAGTGATGGGAAAGGAATTTGTGAGTCTGAGCCTCTCGCTCACAGTTTTTCAAGTGATGGAGCCAACCAATACATATAAACTCAATTGTGTTTTCCATTCCAGGTGGTAAAGGTTGGAATAGTGGAACAGTCCTCAGCGACATCAGGTAATAGAACCTTTGCTTGCTTTTCATTGCTGTCGGTAGCATTCCAGATTGGAGCTGTAATATGAGAATGCCTGAATGCATGGGTTTAGTGGCGCAAGATCGGAGTTAGCAAGCATGTTAGGGCTTGTTGACAGGGAAAAAAGTTATACCAGTATAAGGTAGGGTGTGAATTTAAAGCGCTAAACTCCCCATGTGGATGTACTATTCTGGTATACTGTTTTTTCTGGTTTAGTTTGTACCTTTGGAAGCAGTTTAAGTTTGGCAGAAAAAATCCACTCTTATCCCAGAGTAAGTGTGTTCACATGGGGTGTTTATGCTGGTATAACTGGAAAAATTTCTATGTAGACAACCATTAAAAAAAAAAAGTGCAACATCAGTGTAAACTTGAATTCAGTGCATGGGTTCATTTGACATACATAGTAATAAGGTTCAGAGTTTGTTTCCTGATTAAATCTGTACATCACTTATGCACTTGGAGGACTATAGCTCAGATTCTAGCAGCCTGTTTTGCTGTCACCATCTCATTGCAGTCCTCCAGCAGAAATGGGAGTGGAGGATATTGGCTAAAATTGTCTCTCACACAAGAACTATATAAAAAGAACACTATTACGGTTACAAAAGGAAGCACTCCAACGGAATTAGGGATGTCCATGCAACCTTAATTCAGCCCCTTGTGGGTCTGCATTGATAGTCTTCAATTACATGATCACATACTATTTTTTTCCACAGGATCTGCCTTATTCAGTGCACAGGATGGACAGCTATTCAATGTTTTACTCCTGGGTGTTCAACATGAGGCCTCAGACTTTATGTATTGCACACTATTCAAACCCTGCACTGAAGACAGAATTACTCATTTTCAAGTTGGCTTTTCTATGGTGCTCATCACCAGTAGTATCTGAGTGTTTCACGAACATAAATTAATCTTCATGACACCCCTGTGAGGTGAGGGGGTATTGTCCCCATTTACAGATGGAGAATCGAGGCACAGAGATTAACATCTGAAGTATCCACTAATTTTAGCTGCCCAATTTGAAATGTGCAGGATTTTTCAGAGTACTTGGCATTATATAGCACTTTATATGTTGTATACACATCTCCCATTGACTTCATCTGCAGCTGTGAGTGCTCAGCACTTCTGCAAATCAGACCTCATGGTTTCAAGTTGGGCCCCAGAAAATGAGGAACACCCAATTAGTGATCACCTATGGAAAGACTGGTTTAAGTGACTTGTGCAGCATTATATAGTATTCTGTGGCAGGGATAGAATCCAGTTCTCTAGGGCAGTATTTGACTGCCTTAATCATGAGACTGTCCTTTCTCTTCCTACAACCCCCTTCCTCATTCAGTACACTCCTTCCAAATTCTGTAACAAATGGAGCAGAGGCGCTACAGACAACAGCCTCCTTCACTACACAGCCCTGATTCATCCCCAGAGAAGGCCCATCCTGTGCACTGAATGAAGTCGGGGTTTTGTGGAAAAAATAGTATGTGAGCACTACTCAGTACCAGTCTCCCTCCTTGGGGGTACTTGTCCAATCTCCGTCCCCTCCACTCCAGCTTCTTGTTCAAGTCTGCCCCGCTGTACCACTTCTCTCCCAGTACACTGGCTCCTCGTCAGATCTGTCTCCTCCTCCTGCTTCTCCTCCTTTCTCCTGCCCACTGGTTCTTAGTCCCAGTCTCCCCATGGTCGTCTTGTTATCTTGGTCTTGCTCCCAATGCCCAACCCCCATCTAGTTTCCCTCTCTGGCTCCCAGTCTCCTTTGTCACCTTGGCAATCTCCTCCTCCCCAGGCTCCTTGTCCCAATCTACTCCAGGTCCCCTCTGCACTCAAATCAGGCAGCTTCCTCCTCCATGCTGCCTGGGCTCAGCAAGTGGTCATCTGCTCTCAGTTCAGGTGCCCAGACCTGGCACAGTTCAGAGCTGCAGCTCCAGGGATAGTCCTGCTCACCTTTGAGCTGGAGCATGCTCAGTGCAGATGGAATGTTCAGGGAATTTAGCTGCGAAAAATCAAAGATTTCTTTGAGCAAACTGAAATTTTCAAAGGGTTCTAACTTGGTCAAATTTGGGCAGATTTTCATGGGAAAAGCAAATGACACCTCCCTGATAAAAAGCCAACCCCTACTAATTTTTAAGTCCCTTTTCCAAAGCATGGGGATACTAGAGCTCTTCAGAGAAAGTTGCCAGAACTTCCTATCGTGGGGAAACATACATTTGTTCCTAACCTTATTCTCTGAAACTGTTGAGCCATTTTGTCTGAAAATTTCCTCTCTCCCCCCACCCAAAAAAAAAAAAAAAAAAAAAAACGGACCCCTGGCATGGAAAGTTTCAGCCCTAGCAATTAGTTTGGCAAAGTTACAAGCAACTGAAAACAGACTGATAATGGTAAATGTTGGCTAACCTTAATATAGGTGGTGCCGTCAGCTTCCTAGGTATATGGTGGCATGTTGGGTTCTTCATGTATGAGTTTGGGATGGTCACATTACAACAACTACCAATATCATCTGTACATCGCTGCCCTGACACACACTGTTACCTTAGGAAAGTTTTAGTCCGCTTATTCATAGATTCTAGGACTGGAAGGGACTTCGAGAGGTCATAGAGTCCAGTCCTCTGCCCTCATGGCAGGACCAAATACTGTCTAGACCATCCCTGGTAGACATTTATCTAACCTACTCTTAAATATCTCCAGAGATGGAGATTCCACAACCTCCCTAGGCAGTTTATTCCAGTGTTTAACCACCCTGACAGTTAGGAACTTTTTCCTAATGTCCAACCTAAACCTCCCTTGCTGCAGTTTAAGCCCATTGCTTCTTGTTCTATCCTTAGAGGCTAAGGTGAAAAAGTTTTCTCCCTCCTCCTTATGACACCCTTTTAGATACCTGAAAACTATCCTGTCTCCTCTCAGTCTTCTCTTTTTCAAACTAAACAAACCCAATTCTTTCAGCCTTCCTTCATAGGTCATGTTCTCAAGACCTTTAATCGTTCTTGTTGCTCTTCTCTGGATCCTCTCCAATTTCTCCACATCTTTCTTGAAATGCGGTACGCAGAATTGGATGCAATACTCCAGTTGAGGCCTAAACAGCGCAAAGTAGAGCAGAAGAATGACTTCTCGTGTCTTGCTCACAACACACATGTTAATGCATCCCAGAATCATGTTTGCTTTTTTGCAACAGCATCACACTGTTGACTCATATTTAGCTTGTGGTCTACTATAACCCCTAGATCCCTTTCTGCCGTACTCCTTCCTAGACAGTCTCTTTCCATCCTGTATACGTGAAACTGATTTTTCCTTCCTAAGTGGAGCACTTTGGATTTGTCTTTGTTAAACTTCATCCTGTTTAACTCAGACCATTTCTCCAATTTGTCCAGATCATTTTGAATTTATGACCCTGTCCTCCAAAGCAGTTGCAATCCTGCTAAATTACTGGGACTGTTTCTTGTATCCCTCCAACAGTAAAGCCACATGCCATGTTACCATGGTCTGGACTGGCCCTAGACCTGTGCATGGAGGGAACCCTACATATGTGGTTCTCCTTCCTACACCACAGGACTCTGCCATGTACCTGGCACTATCCCATCCCACCCCATCCCTCTGGAGGCTTCTCTGCAAGGCCCAAGGGAGTGAGTTCAGGAGGGCTAGGGCAGGTGGAGTGAGGGGAACAGGTGGGGAGAAGATGTGAATATTAGTCAAAAATAATACAACACCAGCCTATATTTATTCTCTCCAGCTCCCTGTGCCCATGGCGCTGGGTGCTGGAGTTCCACAGAGGCCCACAATCTTAAGGTGGATGGCTTTGTCCTCTTGTATATCCCCTTAGCTCTGCCAGGCTTGGTTTCTTCTGCAGAGGACAAACCATCCCCATTGCGACACTCTGGGAGGAGGCCTACAAGAGGATCCTCAGACTTCCCCTGGCCATTCCCACAGGACTTTGTGATGCTTCCTTGGGTACCCAGGGCTGTAAGGCACCTCGCTACCATGTGGCTTTAGTGTGAGAAGCAGTGTCTGTGCCTGCCAGTGATCAGCTCCCCAACTCCACTGACCCTGGGCAGCACCAGCCCTGCCTTCTGGGCCTCGGAGGCCCCACTGTCACTCTTCAGGTTAGCAATTGGCACACTCCTGCGTCCTCTGAGCATCTACCTGGAGTGTCCAACCCCTGCTCCATTGGACACTTGCAGCATTCACAGATTCTCTGCCTCAAAGGAACAGCGCACCCCTGTTTATCAGTTCCACCTCCATTCACACACACACACGCTTCACACACGCTTCACACACGCTTCACACACGCTTCACACACAGCACTTAAACAGGGTTATAGTGAAAGCAAGTATACGTTTATTTAACAAAGGATGGAGATGCAAGTAGAAGGGTTACATATACAATAAAATCATAACGTACCTTCTAGAGCCTAGAGTTAATGAACAAGAGACTCTTGTGTCTTGCAGAGTATTGCTCACCCCAAATCCTTGCAGCGCTTTATAGCCAGGCATGGCTGTGATCCCCCTTTCCCGAGACAAGCATGTTTGTCAGTTTGCCTCCTCTGTGAACTATTTAGTGTGTCCCTTTTGCGCTTCAAGATATACCAGACCAGTCCAATGTCTGTGTTTGTCAATAGGACATCCTCCTGCTGTTTGTTCCTTCCTCTAGGTTTTGCAATCTCTGACTTGGCACCTGGTTCAAATAGGCCTACAATGTGTGGCATAAATACACAGTACACAAATGGCCAGATGCGGGGAGAGGCCTGTTATTGCCTGCATGAAAGGAATTATCTCCAAGGTCTGGCACCTCCTGGTAACCTGCCTCAACTCCAAGACCTTAAGAGCATAATTTTCAGTATAGATACATAGGTCCTTTACCCTTATCCATACACACATTTCACAATGATTATGGCAACTAGTGGGCTGCTGGCTCTCAGTAGAGATCTCACATGCCACCCTTCAGTGAACTATTATGCAGATACCTAACCCTGGGGATCCCTGTGCACCCCCGGACCCTCTGCCAGTTGGCACCAATGGGTGCCTGGGTCATACTTTCTCAGGAGGAAAATATCTTGGCCCCCGAGTCTAACTGCGCAGGGCTCATAGGGCAGGAGAGACTAAAGCTGATCTGTCAGAACAAATGAAAAATGATAGTTCTAGTGCAGTGGCTCTCAAACTTTTTTACTGGTGACCCCTTTCACATAGCAAGCCTCTGAGGGTGACCCCCCCTTATAAATTAAAAACACTTTTTAATATATTTAACGCCATTATAAATTCTGGAGGCAAAGCGGGGTTTAGGGTGGAGGTTGACAGCTCGAAACCCCCCATGTAATAACCTCGCGACCCCCTGAGTGGTCCCGATCCCCAGTTTGAGAACCCCTGTTCTAGTGTTACTAGACTCTTTGGGCCCTCTGTAGAGCTGGACGTGAGTCGGGCCTTGTTGGAGGGGCACAAACAAACTCCAGTCTGTAGCCCTGAAAGGCCATGAGATACTCGACTCTAGCACTGACATGTTAATGTCTAGAGAAGCTGCACTGATTTGGCTGCATCAGCCATGTCCTGGGCCTCTGAAGGAGGGAGAGGGGTGGCAGTATGGAGCAGTCCCCTGGGAGGCAATGCATTTTTCAAATTGCATCAGTTAAGAGTTCCCAATTAGCTCCAGGCAAATGTATTAGTGGGGAGCACAGATGCTGCTTTTAGAGTTCACCTTAACGTTGTTGTGGGGCTGGGCTACACACAAATATACACTAATGTAGTGAGTTTACTTGGAATTAACAATGTCCATTAAAACAGAACGTTCTTAATCCTAAATGAGCAGCCATACAGGCCTGGTCTACACGACAGAGTTAGGTCAATGTAAGGCTGCCTACATCGACCTAACTCTGTAAGCATCTACACTAAAACATAGCTTCCACCAATATAACTCTCCCACTTTACCAACTGAATAATTCCACTTCTGCACTTAAGTCGACATAGGGCTGGTCTACACTGAGGGGGGGAGGGAGGATCATTCCAAGATACGCAACTTCAAGTCAAAGTATCTTGGATCGAATTACCTGGGGTCCACACGGCGCGGGATCGACGGCCAAGGCTCCCCCGTCGACTGCGCTACGCCGCTCGCTCTGGTGGAGTTCCAGAGTCGACGGTGAGCGCGTTCAGGGATCGATATATCGCGTCTTAACGAGACACGATATATCGATCCCGGATAAATCAATTGCTTTTGATAAATCAAAAGACGTACCCGTACTGAAGTTGACACAGTGTCAGCACAGAGACTGCGTTACTTACGTCGCCTGTTGCTGCCTTTCAGCAACCATTCCACAGTGCCTCACACTGGCAGTTAAATCGGCGCAAGTGCTCCTGGTTAGGGTGCACACTGCTGACACAAGGAGTATAGTGTGGACATGTAAAACCGATTCAATGCTGCAGTGGCTCTATGTCAACGTAATTTAGGTCAACTTAATTTTGTAGTGTAGACTTGCCCACAGACTTCTTCTGAAATAGCAGGTATGAAATAGAAATGAGTTTGGTGCATGTTTGTGTAGAGACCAGCCCTTACTTGGGCTTCAAAGTTCCAGCCCCAGGCAGGTACTTGAGAAAGGGGTCAGCTGGAGACAGCTTTTCAGTGGTGGTTCCAGAAGCACATCAGTTTGCATTGCATGTTTCTTCATAGCAGGAAAACACACTCAGCTCTAAAATGTTCTTAACAAAATGACCAGGCAACATTGCAGCCAGGATCTGCCGTGATTTCTACAGCCGGAATTTTCTTGTCTCTGACATTAAAGCTTTTTGGGTGAGTTTTGGGGGGGTTTGCCAGTGAAACAATTAGCTTCTCATTTGCGAAGTGTCCTGGAGCCTTCACCCTTGAGTGTTAGGCTTGGCAAAGCGACTATACCGGGATTTCAGTAGGCTCTGCTGAATATCTTAGGCCATCTTTACTGTAGGGATTTCTGCTGTCTGCAGCCAGCCCTTGAATTGGGGCTTGTGCTTATGCACATCCCTAGCACAGACACAGCCTTAGTAATTGACCATAGAGCACGTGGAGCGATTTTTCGTTCCCTTAACATTTTTTGCCCAAACCATGCAAAGCAGTGAAAGTTGATGCCAGCTTTCCTACCATATTCAGTTGTAATATAAATAACCCTGTTCAAAAAAGGCAGGTTAAGGTTTGTCACGCTGGGAAGGACTGTTTTACCCCTCACCCATGACTCAAACTGCTTGAAGAATTATATTCAAACTTTAAACCTGTGGGGAGGGTGGGTTTTATTAATGGTATGGTTTTAAACCAGCAGCATTGTAGATATGTTATACTGATTGTTAAACCTGGCTCATACTGACAAATATACAGAGAGAACCAGTTTTAAACGAAGCCATATCTACACTACCACGTATGCCAGCAAATGTTGTGTCACTCGGGGTATGAAAATACACACCCCTGAGTAACATAAGTTTTGCTGGCACATGGTAGTATGCACAACACTATGTCGGCAGGAGAGCTGCTACTGCCCGCTCCTTGAGATGGTTTTATGATGTCAATGGGAGAGCTCTCTTCTGCCAGCATAGAGCGGCTACATGAGCAGCAATCTTACAGTGGCGCAGCAGCATTGATACAGCTGTGCCAGTGTAAGCTCGCTAGTGTAGACATGGCCTAATAACATGTCCAGCCAGGAGTTTGCACCGGCTTAACTAAATCTGTTTTCTAAAGTGCTTTATGCTAAACTGATGCAACTTCTATGTAGGCAGGGCCCAAGCCTGAGAGATTTTATCCTGAAACGTGTATGTCTGGCAAATTCGGCGCATGTTAACATGGGAACTGTCTTGCAACCTTAATTAGAGCTCTGCATGCTTTGTTGGTTCTGTAGGCCAAGCTTATAGCACACCCCAGGGCTCCTGTATCCCTCCATTCCCACCCTCCACAAACTCCCTGGGTGCCACCTTCCCATCCCCCTCTGTTTCAGAGACTCCCTGCAGCCCTCCCATGCCTTCCCTCATGCCAGGGCATCTCTGTCTTCCGTTTCCCACATGCACACATGCCAGGGGTTGACCCCTATGCACACACCAGGATCCCCCACTCTCCCACCACCACCACCACCAGGGGTTCTGTGTCTCCCTTTCCCCCATGCCTGAGGCTCTGTCTGCACCTCCCCCCATTCTTATTCTTTCTCCTTTTCTCTTTCAGAAGGTAACTATTTTTAAACTCTTGGGAGGATGGGCTGGTTGGAAATAAAGGGTTTTGTGCTTAAGCTGCTAGCTTTGCTAACCAGATACCACGGGCACCATGTGCCATTTCTCCCCTTTTGGCTTTCTGATTTTCACCAAAATCACTAGGCTTCTGCCCACTGATGCTTAGAACATGCCTTGAAATTTTGGAATTGATCAGATGTGGCATTTAAAAGTTATTGCGTTGCATCCGGAGAAATGCCATTAAATGGAATGTGATAATATCTTGTATTGCACCAACTTCTGGTGGTGAGAGACAGCAAGCTTTTGAGCCACACCCTCAGGTCTGGGAAAGGTGTCACAGCTAAATACAAGGTGTAACAGATTGTTTAGCGTAGGCAGTTAGCATATATTGTAAGGGACCATTCAAGGTGGAATGACCTTGTCATAGGACAAAAAGAGGTGGGGTTGGTGGTGTTCCTCATCCACTGCACTGAATGCCCCAGTAACTGTGGGTGAAACCAGACAATTACTGCGCTGTCAAATGAACTTGCACAGGAAAGTGATAAAAGACAAAAATATCATCACCGGTGGGTGAACACGTCTCACAGAGTGATCACTCTGTCTGACCTCTCAGTCCTCATCCTCAAAGGAAACCTGCACAATACTTTCAAAAGACGAGCCTGGGAGCTTAAATTCATAACTCTGCTACACAGACACTATGGCTGGCTACACTGCGCACCTTACAATGGCACAGCTGTGCCGCTACAGCTGCACCATTGTAAGGTTCATGGAGCGGTAGCTTTCTCACCTGGACAGTGTTTCCTGCCAATGAAGCGCTGTCCACACCAGCGCTTTTGTTGGTGCAACTTATGTCAGTTGGGGGCAGCGTGGGCTTCAAACCTCTGACAGACAAAAGTGCTAGTATAGACAGAACCTAAAAATCATGGACTGAACAGAGACACTGGACACTAACATCCCCCCCCCCACCCTTTTTTTGTCCTATGACTGCAGAGGTGTTAACAGGCCACTCCACCTTGAATGGTCCCTTGGAATATGTGCTATCTATTCTAAACAATCCGTTTCACCTTGCATTTAGTTGTGAGGCTGGAAATATGTTTCCCAGACCTGAAGAAGAGCTCTGTGTGGCTCCAAAGCTTCTCTTTCACCCACAGAAATTGGTCCAATAAAAGAACAAGGAGTACTTGTGGCACCTTAGAGACTAGCAAAGTACTCCTTGTTCTTTTTGCTGATACAGATTAACACGGATACCACTCTGAATCCAATAAAAGACATTTCCTCCCCCACCTTGTCTCTCTAATACCCGGGGACCAGCATGGCTATGACAACGCTGCATACATTAAATGGAATGTAAGGCCTCACAAGCTCCACCAACTCAATTGGGTGTTGCCTAGATCCCTGATCATGATTTGCTTTTTTATATATAATGCCTGTTGCCATGGCTCTGCCACCACTTTGCATATTTAAGTCTGCCAGTGCCTTTGGATGTAGGTAAGTATTAGAGCAGCCTGAAAGATGGGGTGCAAAGGCCCAGCAATTAGGTGACTTACCCAGGATCACACACCAAGTCAGAGGCAGAAGTGGGAATAAAACTCAAGTGCCCTAAATCTGTCCTTCAGATACAGGGCAAGACAACTTCTTATACTCCACAGTCCCTGATGTTTTTGTCTACTACATAGCCTTCCAAGGTGTGCTGGTATCCATTGTTCTCTGGGTATAAGAGCCTTCTCCTCTGCATCTCTTCCCATCTGGAACAGCATTCCCACATCTCTACCTCCAGACGCCTCACATCTGAGGCCTCCTATGGAAGCATCTCATCTCCATGCCTCTTAATTTCTCTCTCCCTCAGCTGTTGTGCTAATTCCTTAGAGAGCTTTGGGAACAGGCTACATGTTGTAACACCACATTGCTCTTGCTGTACATGGTGGAGCCTTCTGTCGAAGAGTCTCAAAGCTCTTTACAAATGTGAAGATGGGGTGGGGACTCCACAGGGCTTCCCTAGTGGAGTTTCCTCCTAATTCCTCCATTAGGAGAGGGTGATTTGCCGCCCACTCATGCACACGCTGTAGATTAAAGCAAGGCGTTGGCTCCCAAACCGTGTGGACACCACCTTGTCCTAGTGGTAAAGGACCATCCATATAACCCTCCTGTGCATTTTCACTGCCTCCTGCCCCCTTTTAAGAGAAGTTCCCAACTGAGAGGGGCTCCAACAAGTATGTTACCTTTGTGTGGATTCCCTGCCAGGGTTGAGGGAATGATGCGTGTTCCTCCAACCTTCCCCTCTTGTCCTGGCCTGACCCCCTTACTACACAAGAATCCCAGCTCCTGCAGAGAGCTCTAGGAGGGCTGTGGAGGTGGCTGGCCATCTCCCTTCTCCAGTGGAGTTGAGATCTGCATACAGTGTGTTTCCTGTAATGAGTTGGGGGAACAATCTGGCCCTAAATGACTCTGCTTCCCAAACCACCAGTGAGATCAGTAAATGGAACAGTAACTTCATTTGACAGATGGGGAAACAAGTTAGATGAGTGGCCCTGGGGGTGCCGTGAAAGAGAGGGAGGAAGAGACCATAGCCTAAGCACAAGACTGGCCTCTGCCAAGAGAGAGACTGCACTGCGCGGTGTTCGCCAGCAGGAGAACCCAGATGACAAACACAGACAAACAGTTTGACTCATTCTCTTTAAGGTGATTCCGATGACGCAGCTCCCTCTAGTTCCAGTGTCCTTTCCTCTACCCCGCCTTCTGTGTCTCCTGCTGTGAAGGAAGCTTCCCCCACCCCACCTTCCTCGCCGTCTGTCACGGGCAGCTTCTCTTCCTCCAGGTAAAGCACCTTCCGCCTCTTTTCTCTCCGTGTATTACCCAAAATACAGTAGAAATGAAATCTCTTTGTAAGGAACACTGCAGCCCTCCTTCCCCCACATGCAACTCCATCTCCCCAGTCCTCTGTCATCCCTTTAAATTCTTTTAGCCTAGGCCTTGTGGAGATTAACCCTGTTTCACTTCAGAGGAATTAACTCGTGGATACTGGGAGGGATCAGAAACTGATGGGAGGGTCATTGGGGCTTCATGAGGGTAAGGCTGGATTTTGTTTGCTGCATTTGGCTGGGAGGGGATCAAGCCGTTTGGCAGAGTGCTTGCCTGCATACATTCATCTGCAGCACTCTCTGAGGATACTCGTCTGCAGCTTTACCTCAGGTTCTGTTAGTGTCCTCAAATGGGAGTCTTGTCTTGGAGGTCTCCAGTTGGCCTGGAAACCTAATACTTCATGTCTTGGAGAACGTGTAGAAAGCAGGTATTTCTCCAAGCCTCCTGGTCTACTGCCTTTGGATTTTAGTAAAGCATTTGATAACTTCAATCTTAATTCAAGAATAATCCATGTGATTGTAACTACCGGAGCAAGGGCCATCACAAAGGATAACAGGACACCCCTGGGATCCATGTTAGGGTCTGACCTTATTAATGTCCTGGATGGAGACGCTCCCTGTATTCGTACAGCACCTTGCACAGTCGAGCCTCTTTCTGATTGGGTTCTTGAGGTGCTGCACAATACGAAGAAATAACAATGGTCTAGAAGGAAGGAGTAAGGAGCATGTTAATGAAATTTGCAGATGACACTAAATCTGGGAGGAGCTGTGAAGACCAGTCCAATAAATAAGAGGGACAAAGGGAGATTAGAAACATGAGGAGATTAAACTTGGTTTGAAAAATGGCAGCTAACAAAACTAGGAGCCAAATAATCCAGAATACTCTGTGGGAGAGAGGAAATTGGGCGGCAGTAAATGCAGAAGGACCTGGGGCACGTTAATGGAGACTAAATTAAATGAGCTTTGTAGTGCAATAGGGCAGCAAAATGCCAATGTAATTTTGGGCTGGATACACATCCTGAGCTGGGATGTAATAGACCCACTCAGTACAGCTGTGATGCAGCTGTGGCATCAGTCAGTTCTGCCTACTTCAGTACTAAAGATATGGAAAAAGTTGAGAGAAGAACAACACAAATTTGAGTTATCAATAACTCAGAACCATAGGATTTTGGGATGCCAGGGAAATTCCACAAGTCTGGAAGAGTGCTAATGTTGTGTCAATATTCAAAATGGGCAAACGAGATGACCCAGATAACTATAGGTTGATTAGCCTGACATTAGTCCCAGGCAAAATAATAGAAAAGTTGATGTGCGAATCAATTGATAAAGAATTAGAGGACAGGAATGTAATTAGTCCTAGTCAATGTGGTTTTATGGAAAAAAGATCTTGTCAGACAAACCTGATTTCGTTCTTTGAGAGTATAGGGCTGGTTGATACAAATAACTGCAAAGATTTAATATACTTGGGCTTTGGTAAGACATTTGAGTTAGTACTACATGACATTCCAATTAACGAAATAGCACTATATAATATCAATAGAGCACATGTTAAAGGGATTGGGAACTGGCTGACAGATGTAAATGGGAATCTTCATCAAATGAGGCTGTTTCTAGTGGTGTTCCCCTGGGATCGGTAGCAGGCCCAACACTATTCAGTACACCTCTACCCCGATATAACACGAATTCGTATATAACATGGTAAAGCAGTGCTACGGGGGGCCCTGCACACTCCAGTGGATCAAAGCAAGTTCGATATAACACGGTTTCACCTATAACGTGGTAAGATTTTTTGGCTCCCGAGGACAGCATTATATCGAGGTAGAGGTGTATTTTAATCAGTGACCTGGAAGTAAATATAAAATCACAGCTGATAAACCTTGCAGATAGCACAAAGATTGGCGGAATAGCAGAGAACGGGGCAGTGATACAGAGCAATTGGGATTGCTCCGTAAACTGGCCCCTCAAACAAAAAGTTATTTTAAAACAGCCAAATGCAAAGTTCTACATCTAGGTACAAGAAATAGAGGCCATAACTGTAGGGAGGACGGCATCCTGGAAAGCAGTGACCCTGAAAAAGATCTAGGGGGTCATGGTGGATGAGCAACTTCACATGACCTCATGTGACGCTGTAGCAAAAATGGCTAATCCAATCCTTGGATGTATAAAGAGGCATAGTGAGTAGCAGCAGTGAGGTCATTTTACCTCTGTATACGGCAATGGTGAGACCAGTTCTGGAATACTGCATGTCCATATTTTTAAAACGATTAACAAATTGAACCACAAAAATGATTTGACAGCTAATGAAAATGCTAAGGGCAGATGTGGTGCTTCTGCTACTGATTATGGGGAGTCTCAGTGACTATGGGCAGAATTTAGCTCTGAAAGCTTATTTTGTGTGTGTGTGTTCTGCTGCTTATGCACAATGGTGTTAAGTGCATTAAAAGTTACCAACTAAACATCATCTTCAAAAGTGCCAAAATGACACAGGAGCGCAAATCTCATTGAAAGTCCATGGGATTTATTATTTACCTCCCTTCACTGACATTGCTTGGGAGGGGAAGCATGCAGTAGGACAAGTCCACCTCCTCATCCAGGCTGTTTGACTTGTAAGCTCTGAGCTGTAGCATGGCAAGTGAAGGAGGAGGCTGCCAGGAGATGAACAGGCAGAAAAGCAGGGAGGAGGAAGAGGAGAAGCATCTGTTGATATCTTGCTCAGGTTTGGGGTTCAGTGTGAGTTATGGGAAGGTAGTAGGGATGGGGTGTAGGCGTGTGGTTTGAATATGACTTCAGATTCAAGAGCTGTCTTCCCCAGCACTGGGATCATTTCAGTGTAATAACCTATCTGTGCCTCCCCAGGTAGAATGATATTGGCTTGAGTGCAATATTCTCCCTGCTTCAGAAGCTTGTCTCTCCCGTTTCATTTTTGCCAGGTGCACATTAACTATGGAGGTGTCTCTTTAGAAGGTCATGTTTGTGTTGCTTTCTGTTTCTTCGCTCGCCAGTGGAGACAGTGGGCGTTTCCTCTGGTGGCAGGCAGTTGGCGAAGGACCAGTCAGGACCGGAGGAGATGGCACCAATATTTTCATAAGGGGGAGGCCTTGCTAGGCATCTTGAGCTGTATTCAGGCCCATTATGCAGAGGAGCTGGTCCCCTCGGCTCCCATTGACTCCAGTGGAATTTTTCAGGGCTCAGCATTTCTGAAAGTTAGGCCAGTGTCATTCACTATCTAAATCTCCACTTGGCTTCCTTGATGCTTCCAAACTTGAAAGCTTTGGCCTTTGTCTCTGTGTTCCCCAGCCCCTTCTTCCTCTCCCAGGAGAAGATGGCAAGAGCCTCGTGCTGAGGCGCCATCTCTTGTCTCAGCCACAGCTCCTGTGGCTGTCAGCACAGATGAAGAGAGCTCTCATACCCCTCTGTGGGGAAGGAAGTGGAGGAGGTCCTCTGCAGGGCTCCCTCCATTCCAGACCTGAATTCTGAGTCACCTCACTTTAGCACTGTCTCTCTAGAATCTGCTCTAGGCCTGATCCCATGAGAGATGGCAGAGAGCTCTCTCAGGACCCCTGCCTCCTCGTGCTGGGGCCATCGCCTGTATTCCCAGAGGCTCCTCTCCCTTCTCTCCTCCCAAGCAGCTTCCAAAGAGGCCCCCTCTTCCTCAGTCCTTCTCTGTCTCACCACCAAAGACAATTCTCCCTGTGTGACTAGTGCCTGAGGCCCTGCCCCTCGTTCCCCTTCCTCTTTGGAAGCCTTGTGTCTGCTACGCAAGGAGTGTTTCTCTCACCTCTGGTATGCCCCAGCCTCAGGGTCCATGAAGGAGGAGAATGCAGGTTACTCATGTGAAAGTGGGGCCCCTAAGACAAGACCACCCCGGTCCACTCTGTTAATGCTGCACCTGCAATGTGCTACTCCAGCTATAACTGCACCTTGCCCTAAACACTGCTGGGGGCTGAGCCTAGGGAGCCGGATCCTGGCAAGGTACTATGGTCCCCATGAGTCTCATGCCGAATTAGACTGAGACTTCTAGTTTTAGCATACTCCTTGGAGAGGGGAAGTTAGTAGTGCTTGTCTGCCCAACGAGTTGCTGCGCCAGGGTGTGAACCTACCTGCACCCTGGGACACTCAGTACGTTGTAGCCATGTCCACATGGGAGGTTACTGCATGGCAGGCTGATGCACTGTACACTCTCACCCTGACTTGCTGTGCAGTCGCTTTCTTTGGATAAGCCAGCTGAGGGCCTATACAGTGAGAGAAGTCAGGCACTTCTATAGGGCTAGTCTGACTCTCCATAGAGGATCCTGAACTAGAAGCGACCACCAGGGAGTTTAAAGAGAAGTCGTATCTTTAATCTGCTGCTACATGCATCTGATAGGGAGCCTGGTATCTTGGCTGGATCCCTGAGCCCAATATCTCTTGGGCCCTTTCCTCTCCTGAGGGAACCAGAAAGGACTTCATGATGAATCTCCTTCCCTCCCACCACCAAGGTGGAAGTTGGAAGTACTGTACTCCGAAAGGAGCTATCTCAGCATCATCTGACAGCTGATGCCAGCCTCCTGGGTTGGTGGTGAGAGTCCGCCCAGTGACAATGGTCATCCTGGGAACAGACTTGGCATCCATGTCTTGTGTCTGCAGACAGCCCGACTAACCTTTCTGTCCCTCAGATACCTCAGCAAGGGCTGCCATCTACTTGGTGCAGAGGCTGAGAAAATACTGTTGCTCCATGATGGTCCTCTTTGGCCGTCTTTTCACACTGAATCTGTTCCTGCTTCTGGCTGGCCTCTGCCTTAGCCAGCCTGCTCAACCCACCTTAGAGCCTATTCCAGGAGGTCCATGGGCAGAGTGGGGAGACGCTCTGTAGCTAGGTCTGCAGAGCAGCCATCTAGGCCCACATTTTCACCAAGCACTATCGGCTGGATCTGTCTGCATTGGGGTCTGATGAGTTTGCAGAGTGTGCCCCAGCCTAAAGGCCATTTTCCAAGGTGTCACCTCAGTGGGGAGTACTCCTTCCTTCCTCTCCCCAACCAGCCCCACTGCTCCTGCCACCTCAGCCTACAAGTTTCCTGCTCCCTCCCTGGGCCATTTTCAGCACTAGGGAGCCAAGCCACAAACTTTCTTCCACTGCCAACTGGGTATATGTGCTTTGCTCCCCGCGAGAACCTCCTCCCAGATAGCCCCTGGGGCTGAGGAAATGGGTGAAGTGACTCGTGTAGCATAGGCTAAGCAGATTTATCTGACAGGTTTTGGCAGCCATTGGCTGGGAAGCCTAAAGGCGCAAAGTGTCTGAAAGGAGACACAATTGGTGCCAAATCTCTTGCTCCTGATATGTTCTTCGCTGCCTGCCTGATGTCAGCAGAAAGGGGCCGCACATGTGTCCGCTCTGGAGAGCCAAGCCACAGAACAACCATCCACTGGTGAAAAAGTTGAGACAGTTTTCTCCACAGGGTCACTGCATTCTGCATAGCCTTTCCTGTGATCACCTGATATGGCCACCACATTAGACCATGTTTTATTCATTTGCTCCACCCACTGGCTATTTCTCAACCAATTAACAGACTTATCTTTCCTAACTAAGTCCCCCTGTATGCCTAAAATACCAAGCTGGAGTGAGTTTTGCACCATGTCCTGATGGCAGGCAAGGTCTGACTTTGGTAGCCCATAAGGGAAAGCGATTGTTAAGCTCAGGATTGTGTTGGGGTAGTGAACTACCAAGACAGGCAATTCTTTTTCCATGGGTTGGACTTCGTGAGCTACACAGCAGGTGTGACTCTAGCCAGACTGATTTACAGTGCAGTCACCCAAAAAGGTAACTGGCTGTTCTATCTGAAGAACAATTTGATAGTTATTCTCAGGATTGCAATTAAAACAAAGGAAAAAAAGAATTCATGAGAAGTTGCCTGATTAAATGTAATTAGTAACAGTGATTCCTGGCTCATGAGCCACGTAACGGAGCTTCTTTCACAATTGTCCTTCATGAGAAGATCCTAACCTCCTTGATCTACCCTTTGATAAGTGGCTAGTTGTTTCTGGGTGCTTACCATTCTCAGGTGCCCATTCTGAGAGACGTCCAAGGGGTCTGACTTGCCGAAGAAGCTGAGCACGCGCCCCCTGAAAATCTGGCCATCTTAAGGAATCTCAGGTTGGGTAGCCAGCATCCCTAGTCACTTGTGAAAATGTTGGGCCCTTGATTCTTTTTGATGGAAATCCGGTCAATCAGCATGTGAAAATGATTCTTTCCTCCCATCTTTTAGCCAGAGCCTTGGTGCTGAGCTGATGGGACTGCAGGTGGATTACTGGATTGCAGCTCAGCCCATGGAGAAGAAGAGAGACCCGGAGAAGAAGGACCCTTCCACTGCCAAAAACACACTCAAATGCACTTTCCGGTCTCTCCAGGTCAGCAGGTTACCCACGAGTGGGGAGACCACCAGCACTCCAACGATGTCAATGACAGTTGTGACAAAGGAAAAGAACAAAAAGGGTAAGAGTGGGAGGGGATTCAGCTTGCTGCTCTATCGGGTATTGCTGACACATGAAAGGTGGACGGTTGTATTTGTTCTGGCTTTCCAGGTCTGCCCAGGTTCACTGTATGATGTCTTAACAGTAGAACTTGCTCCCCAGCCCTGAAATGCCATCGTTAGGCCTGCTGGCTTGTGGCCCTAGAGGCGACCTTATTTTTGTGTTATGGGGAGTGACTCCCCGTGTTGCTGTGTTTGGTGCCAGCAAATCACACCATGTTGGGTAGGTCTCCTGATCTGCCTTTGCCCCTGTGAAATAAAAGCTGGTTGCTGTACCATGAGGTAAGCCAAGGCCACTGAATAATTGAACACACAACAAATCATGAGCCACGCAATCTCACGGGTGGACTTTAGCTGGGTTTTTGGGGTGGGGTTATTTTGGTTTTTCTTTCTCAAACCCAAGCATTCATTAAAACAATATCTTGCCCTTTCTGCTGCAGTGCCATTTCTTAAAGAACTCCATGCACTGTTGCTCCATTAGCTTTAGACTTGCAGAAAACTTTTTCTAGGCATGGGTGCACAAATTTTGCCATAATGGATCTGTCTGTGGTCTAAAGATGGCTAATACTTGACATTTAAGATGAAGATATCCCTCATGCACCTAGCCAGCTATACAATTGTGATTATTGCTGGGCATCAGTTGAAGGCCTGAAGCACGAGATTGAATTGCTCTGTTCATTATTGCAGGTACAGATGTATTAATGGTCATGTCATTAATACATCTGTACCTGCCATCTTTAGACCCTCTTCCAGGCAACACCAACATTGCCCAAGGAGGAACAGAGACAAGCAATTGGTGGCAGGCCCACCATCTTCCACACCAGGAGAGAACACACCTTACGAGATGAGTGGGTACTGAAAACTGTCCTTATACAACACCCCTTGGAACTGACCAACGTAACCTCAAGATTCACTCTGTCTCTGACGTACAGGGACAGCAGATCCTTTCTCCGAAGAGTTCTCAGGGACAGTATTCCATCTTAATCATCCACAAGCAATCGGAGGGTCTGTGGGCAGTACTGGGCCAGAAATACTCTCATAGCATACAAAGCGCACAGTGTTCCACATGGTGACGTAGCACACCATAGCAGCAGGAATGCTGCCCAGGAAATTCAGGGCAACAAGAGACCTGACCAAAGCACCTGCCAGAGATTCCTGTGTTGCATTTGTGAGGGAGCAAAGCTCTCCTTTGCTTCCAGTCTTCACAAAATATGGAGATCCTTGTGGGACAGCTCCAGGCCAGGGGGCATGCATTTGTTTCCCTAAAGATCCTGCCAGCTCACTTGGGAGAGTTATTTAGGTATGAGTAGAGACATGATTCAGAAAGGTGGGAGGAGACCTGGTCATTCATACAGACAGCAAAAGACTGGGCAGTACACAGTCTTCCCAGACTGTTAGGTTGATAGTCAGCTGCTTGGAGATCTTCCATAGGTGTGAGGGACTTAGATTCAGGATGGATCACTAGGACCCGTCACACTCAAACATGTTCGCCCTGCAGCAAAAACTAGACAAGGAGATCCTATTTCAGGAATCCTGATGTGAGCCTGCTGCAATGGTCCCCTGCCAAGATTGGGGTCTAGAGGCATCAGGGACTCCGATTGCACCAGGGAGGATGTGGATGTTGGAAATAATGGGAACAAGAACATGGCCCAGTGAAACTACTGACTCAGCTGAGGATTGATCACACATCTCCATCCTTCCAAGCTAAACCATACAGCAAAGATCAATGTGCAAGGGATACTGACAAAAGGCTATCGGTGCCTATTAAAAGGCTGTTAGCCTCAAGAATGCAGTCAGCCACGGCAGTATGCTCCCATACATACGGATCTACTTCAGCTACCGGTGTAAGAGGGGAGGAAGGGCTCAGTGTTTATCACTAGGATCATCTCAGCTCCCTGACAGAGTACAGGCTGCAGAGATGAGCTCTAACCCAGATTAATCAGACCTGCAAGTTTCAAAGAGTTGCCATCATCCTTGGGAAGCCTCCAGTTCACATGTGCCCCACCTAAAGTTTAAACTCCGTTCTCTAAGTATGACCAGAACCACCTTTCCAACCTAGGAGCTCCGTCTTCCCCCGTTCCTTGTAAGGCTGTAAACACAGGAATATTTCAAAAAGGAGAAGGATTGGTGGGGAGCCTAACAATGTTTGAAGTTTAGGTGTTTGGGGGGGAGGGCAAATACTGGAAAGCCAGGAAATTACACTTTTTGGGAAACTTGTTACCAGTGAGAGGCACTTCTAGAATTCCTTTTCCTTCAGGAATCTTCTACAACAGCTCCCCACTGGCCCCATGCATGGACCTGAAAAAATTCTCCAAGAGCTGGGGAGATAGCAACTGCCATATTGCAATGAATCATAGAATCATAGAATATCAGAGTTGGAAGGGACCTCAAGAGGTCATCTAGTCCAACCCCCTGCTCAAAGCAGGACCAATTCCCAGCTAAATCATCCCAGCCAGGCCTTTGTCAAGCCGGGCCTTAAAAACCTCCAAGGAAGGAGACTCCACCACCTCCCTAGGTAACGCATTCCAGTGTTTCACCACCCTCCTAGTGAAATAGTTTTTCCTGATATCCAACCTGGACCCTCCCCCACTGCAACTTGAGACCATTGCTCCTTGTTCTGTCATCTGCCACCACTGAGAACAGCCGAGCTCCATCCTCTTTGGAACCCCCCTTCAGGTAGTTGAAGGCTGCTATCAAATCCCCCCTCATTCTTCTCTTCTGGAGACTAAACAATCCCAGTTCTCTCAGCCTCTCCTCATAAGTCATGTGCTCCAGACCCCTAATCATTTTTGTTGCCCTCCGCTGGACTCTTTCCAATTTTTCCACGTCCTTCTTGTAGTGTGGGGCCCAAAACTGGACACAGTATTCCAGATGAGGCCTCACCAATGTCGAATAAAGGGGAACGATCACGTTCCTCGATCTGCTGGCAATGCCCCTACTTATACAGCCTAAAATGCCGTTAGCCTTCTTGGCAACAAGAGCACACTGTTGACTCATATCCAGCTTCTCGTCCACTGTGACCCCTAGGTCCTTTTCAGCAGAACTGCTACCTAGCCATTCGGTCCCTAGTCTGTAGCAGTGCATGGGATTCTTCCGTCCTAAGTGCAGGACTCTGCACTGGACTGAGATCACATCAAATCTCCAGCGCTTAGTTGAATTGTGCTATCAGTACTTGGTTTGAAAATGGGCTGTGTTGCAGCAAATGGCTTTGGCTATTCAATAGCTGGTAACTTTTTCTCTCAAGGGGATCTACTCTTGCAATGAACTCTGCAGTGTTGGGCCAGAGTTCAGGCTGAGCAGATGCCACATCACTCAGACTGGGGTGTCAGTGGTGCAGGAAGTGCCATCCTCCAGATCAGACATGAACTACAAGGTCTGTCCAAGTTTTCAGTGCCTTGTGACATGGTATGTTCTGTCTGGGGACCTGAGGCTGTGCTAAGATGGCACCTAATAAGCTCCTATATGGAGTTTGCCCAGGCTGGATTCAAGGGTGTTCATCCCCAGTTTGGAGCAATTCTCCTGGAGCCACCTTCTCCCTTTCAGATTGTTAATTCAGATGGATCCTGAGACCTTGGTACCTTTTTCAGAAGGGCTTCCTAACCTTTCCCCTCCCCGGCCAGTTCCTTTCTTTGCAGGAGCTCCCTTATCTCAGGTGTCCCTTTGAGCAGCTGTTGACCTGGTGTTTATGTAGTGAATATGCACTAGTTGCCACATTCAACTGGAAGTGAGGATAACCTCTGGGGCTTTCTGCTCTAGAAACTTTTTGCAATAAGCAAGAATCTCCATGGGAGCACAGTAGATTTTATATCATTTGAGCCAACCACCGAAGCTCGCAGTGCACAAGGGTGGAGCTTTATCTTAATAGACTGGATATTTTCCCAGCAGGGGAATTGCCCCAGGGGGATGAAGGGGAGGCTTATAGCAATGAAGACTTTCAGAGGCAATATGAATTGCTTTGGGGCTCTAATAATGCCCAATTAATAGGGCCCAGTAAGGTGGTGATGCTTGGTAAGTAATTCTGTGAACTGGAAATGTTAATACGCATGGGAAGGGGGAGTACCTGGCCAGCCAAACTCCTGGCAAAGAGGAAATTTAGGCTTCAGTGTATTTTTCCCTAATTGTTTCAGGATAACTTCTTGTGGCTTGTAGAGATTAAGCATGCTTGGTTTGATTTTCTTCTAGTGATGTTTTTGCCCAAGAAAACAAAAGACAAGGAGATTGAGTCTAAGAGTCAATGCATTGAAGGAATTAGTAGATTGATTTGCACAGCAAAACATCAGCAGAATATGCTGCGGGGTAAGTGCTGAATTATTGCATCATTTCTGATAGTAATGGGGAGCATTTTATTGCTAATTATGGCTCTAGTGCCTGTAAGACAGCCATCTCAGTGCTTGATCAGGACGTGCTAGTCTGTGACACAAAGCAGACTTGAACCTCATGGATTTGGCTGCAGGAGGATTCCGCCATCATGGGGAAATCCACAGATGGCATAGAGCCAGCCAGCCACTAAACCTTAGGTTCTCAATCTGGGAGTTACAAACAGGTCTCGGGGGCACAACAACCCTCTTTTTCCTTTGTAGCTAGGTGGGAGTGGAGTCCCAGAAGTTTTATGTTGTAACATGGGTTCACTGTTGGGAAAAGGTTGAGAAACACTGTTCTAAACTCTTCTGGGTTATAGGTGTTGATTATGGAACAAACCAGTGGTCCATCTTGTTTGCTCTGGTTGTGGCCTCTACCTGATGCTTGAGAGGAAGAGGAGGATTTCTCCATAATGCATGCAGCCAGTAGACAATAATTTCCCACTGTTGAGAGTGGGCAGGGAGATGACTGGCATCTTTCCCATCCCAGCTGCTGAGCCATTTTCATTTGATCTTTAGGGCAGCAGAAGAATTGACTGGGCCTTCTTCCTAATTTTTCTACTATCTAGCTGTCAGTGCAGCATCTGTTTCCTGTACTGACTGAGGAAGGATGATGTGATGGCATAGAATTCAGGCATAGGGATTCTCGAGGGTGACTGTCTTGCTGGGTGCTTTTTGACATGCTTCCTTGTTCTATTCTTCCCCTGCAGTCCTAATTGATGGCGTAGAGTGGAACGATGTGAAGTTCTTTCAGCTGGCAGCACAGTGGTCCTCCCATGTCAAGCACTTTCCCATCTGCATATTCGGACACTCCAAACCTAACTTCTAACCACTTTAAGCAGTGCGGCTTTCTGCCTGTATGGAGACTGCACACGCAGGAACCAGGAATTTGAGTGCCAACTCTGACTCAAGTCTGCTTGCTCTCTCCTGCAGATTACTTACAGATGCGTCTGGATTACTTCTGAATTACTTTTTTCTATTAATTCTTAAGTTTACTACAAGGGAAGGAAATCCACTGAACAAAACAAAAAACAGTCTTAAGCAGAAATGTACCAATAACATGGAAATTACCGGGAGAACCTCCAGAAGTGGGGTGACCTGCCGGAGAACTTAAGAGCAGATAGCTGGATAACTGCACTGCTTATTAACCTGAAACCTCCTGGGTGTGTTTGTGGCTGGGTGTTCTGGATTGGGCTTGAATGGTTTTTGAGGGGAGAGTGGGAGGTACTGAGAGAATGAATTGTTTTAAAATGTTTAACTCTGTGCCGCCCCCCTCCCCGACGTCACATAAAGAAAGTAGAGCCTGGTTCATCACCAGATAGTTCAGGTACCAAGAATGTGAAGTACATTGCGCTGTCTGCCAAAAACCAAGCTAATAACTGAGGGAAACCCCAGGATTCTCCACAGGTGAAGAAATGCCAGAGGGTCACTATTTTAAGGCCAGCTACTGAAATGGGCAGGCATGTTCACTCTCGTGCCTGATTCAGGTTGGGCAGAGACTGAAATACAAAGTATGAAATGTCTGTTTGAGGAATCCCATTGCTCCAAGTCCATCCCAATAACCCAACCAAGTCAGTCACAACACCCCCTGCAGCCCGGAGCTGGATTTGAAGGACACCAGTTCAGTGGGGTTGTTGCTATTTAGATTTTCACACAGATTATGGACATCAATAAAACCTTGCCCGGCCTCTCAAGAGAATGGATTTTTACAGGTGCAGATTTTTTTTAATGCTTTTAAAAAAGATTAAGTTGCTAAAAAAGATAACAGGAAAGATGAGCTGCTGTCTAATGAGTCAGGCATTAATGTACTGGCTAGTTCCTGTGCCCCTTGGGCCTATACACATGAGCAGCTGCATTTTACACCAGCTACGTTCACACCCACACAGCAAAAGCACATGTGCATGTGAAAGCACATACAATACCAGCTCGCAGCAAATGCGCTACCTGCATACATCATCCTGAATGTGCCCTCTCTTCTAGGCAGTGTGTACAGGGTTCCCCCCTCACATGCCAAATGGGAATCCCTTGTTTGGGGGCCCCCTCCAGCCACGTGAGCTGCTGCTGCTGTTTCTGAGGCAGGAGGCCATGTAGCAAAGCCAGCTCTGAGAGCAGAAGCAGAGAACTTCGGCTTGTCTGGACTGCGTTGGAATGCCTCATGCACGGATTGTGTCATCTGAGGGTTCTCTCAGCTATTCTAGTTCTTTGACTCCAGCAGTGCACCTGTGTTGCACAGTGCACCGTTAGCCAGCTGGGCCACGTGCCGGCTTAGGATCCATCCTCCAAGGGGCCTGCCATGGAAAATGAGGGTGGAGGAGTCACTCAGTGCCCCTGTACTTCCTGTGGGCTTCTCTCCATGGGAAAGAAGCTACTCCAGCAGGATACAAGCTTGCAGCTAGCAGAACCCACCATTCAGGGATTAAGGATTTACTGTGCAAAACCAACCAGTGCCTGTGTGAAATGCACTGGCCACTATAGCCCTGACCCTGAGCACTACTGCAGCTCATGAGTGGGAAACTGTAAGCTATGAATGTTCTCCCTTCCCCCTCCCCTAAAATATCACAGTGCCAGCCCATTCCCAGGGTATATTAAAGCCAGGGCTGGCTCCAGGCACTAGCCCAGCAAGCAGGTGCTTGGGGCGGCCATGGGGAAGGGGCGGCATGTTGGGCTGTTCGGTGGCGGGTCCCTCTCGGAGGGAAGCCCCTGCCGCCGAATTCCTGCCGAAGAAGAAAGCAGCGCGGTGGAGCTGCCGTTGGAGTGCCGCCGATCGCAATTGCGATTGCAGCTTTTTTTTTTTTCTTTCTGCCGCTTGGGGCGGCAAAAACCCTGGAGCCAGTCCTGACTAAAGCAGCCTGAAGGTTGCTCTGATTTACAATGTCAGTAGCCCTACAGGGCTGCGTCAGCACCTAGGGATCTCGAGCCAAAGGAGGCTTAGCTACAGCTTTCCCCCTGGCTCCCACTCATTAGTAGCTGGGTCTGTGGGTGGCCTAGGAGCTACTGCAGCAACTCTCCTTGCTGGGAATCCTGCCCTGGCTTTAGGACGGAGCTTTGCTCTGCTGAAGGGGCATCGAGGTGCTCTAACTGGAGGAACAAGGCTCTGATCCTTCTCACCACAGGCACAACTCCCTGGAGTTGAATGAAGCCCTCCTGTACCAGGCATGCTGCACACTACACTTCTGGCAGCTGCATGTGGACTGAAATTCCCAGGGGTGGAGCCTTTGCCCAGAAATCCTCCCCCATCAACCCTGCAAGGAATCACACTACAGCAAAGCCTAACAGCTTTAGTTATCCGTAACCCTGCTCTACTCCTCCAGGGGGTCCCAGGGCTGGATCTGTGGGGCTCTCCTGGCGATACAGCTCCAGGGAGGAGTCTCCATGCAGATGTTCCAAACCCAGTGGCTGAGGAGCTAGAGCTTATTTGCTGTGCAGAGGAGCCAACACCCCACCTTGGAATGAGCAGGGTGCAGCTGCATAAGGGGAGCCTCCTGGGGGTTCCAGTCTCATGGGCAGGCGTTTGCACTGCTCAGGCCCATTTTCAGAGACCCCCAGAGTGGCTCCTTCTCCCGCCCTCTCAGAGACAGCAATATGTTAAGCATTTTTCAGAGTCCAAATATTCTGGGATAGTGACTGACTGAATGAAGATTTGCAAATGGCTGTGGAGCCTGTTCCACCTTGTGTGTGGGTCATGCCCTGGGAAGGCGTGTCCTGCAGGAGGGGTTTCATTGACTTGGGCAGGACTTCAGTGGGCACTGGGGGTGTGTTCAGCTAATGGCCCTGCTGAAGGAATGAGGGTGATTGTGGCCCTAAAGAGAACAGTGCCTCTCTCTTCCCCTTCACAGTAAAGAGGAGTATCTGCAGAGCAAACAGTACATGCACCTTCCCCTCACTGCTCAGGCTACTGGTTTAGATGCATGTTTAATAAGAAAGGAACTTTCTAGTGTGATTTCAGCCATGTCCAGGAATCAACTCTCATCAGACTCGCAGGGTCCTCAGCAGCCCAGCAATGCACTCCTGTGAGGAGTCGGGCAGGTCAGCGCACAGATCCACATGCGAATGCTGATGCAGCTGGTGGGGGGTTACTGTAAACTATTCACTTGTTTATGGCAGCCCTGAGGAGAGAGTAGGTTTCCCTTTAACGCTTTGTAACAGGGGCAGAAAGAATCTCTAGCTTCAGCATAGTGGCGGCTGGCGCTTAGGATCTTGCAAGGAGGCTTGCACCTTGCTCTGGGGTAGCGCAGCATTGCCTGGCAGCCACAGCTTAGGAATGAGCACACGAGCACATCAGTGCTCTTTATTGAAGCTGTTGCCTCAGGACAAGCCTTTTAATGAAGTCAGCAGTTCAGGTTCTTCCTTAAATCCCTCTTCCCTGTGCAAGTAGAGTGACTGAAATCCAGTCTGTTTTCAGTCCCACAGCCTATTCTACACCAGCACTGACAGAGATCCTTGCCTGACTGACGTTCATGGCCCCTGCAGCGCTGGAGAAGGCTTGGACTGGCTATACACAATAACTTTGTTTACCGGGGCAATGAAGGATTTGACGCTTTGCTCCTCTTTGTATTTCAAACTACTGTAGAGAGACAAACTGTAGCCAGTATGGGACTTCATGGCTCCCGCTTATCAAATGTATGTTGCCCCCTTTCTTCTTACCATGTGCAACATTTCATGTAGGTTAGTTCTTTATTTTAATTACATTTTATGAAATCTAATTCACCAGGAAACTTTCTGCCTGCTTGGTACCCAAGCACTTGCAGACATCAGAGTTTGTTTCCTCTGGCAAGCTGCTATTTGGCAGCACAGCCATCTGCAGTGGGCTCTCTGCGGTAGCAACGCTTCCAAGGAAACTCTCCTTGAATCTTCAGGCTGGAGTTTGCCAGGTGGCAGGACTGCACTGATCTTAGGAAAGCTTAATTTTTGGTGGTTCATCATGGGGCTGCCCTGACTCCTAGCCAACAGTTGGAGTTAGATTCCCTGGGCTTTTCCTGGGAATGTTTGTTAATGTTTTATACAGTGGTTACTTTCTCTGAGCTTCTTCACACAACTAACTTTGTCTCTGACCACTGGGAAAACATTCTGGAAGTCTGAGAGCCGAAGCTCTGCCATAACCGAGTATTACAGCAATTGAGCTGTGCAGACAATGGGCTGCTTCATAGGAAATGGTTTTGATAAAGCAGTGGCAGGAGCCTCCTCCCAGGGCGAGCTGAGCTGAGTTCGGGTCTCCCACTTGGTGCTCTCCAACCAACCACCAATTCCAGGGTTCACAGGAAGTCACTCTGAAGAACTAATCTGTTTGCCAGCTTGCTGTGACTATACCATTGTACACCCTGGGGCAGAGCTGACCAATGGGGAGAGGTGCCAGTTCTTGTGCCTGAAAAGGGGCCATCAGGATATTGGAGGGCTGCTTAATTGCCTTTGCTGTGATGAGTGCAGAAGACTGACCCTAACGGAGCAAGAAACCCAGCACAGCCCCAGTTTTAAAACTCTTTATGGAATAATGAAGAGAGACCTCCACGGGCCTCCACCAGAGTGTGACTCAAAGAAGGAAACTCATTTGCTTTATCTCATTCACCTGAATCAGCCTGCTTTAACTGGAAATCTAGATGTTGCTTTTACTTCAGCCCCTGGATTTCTAGCAGTGAACAGGCGGGGCGGGGGGGGGGGGGGGGCAGAGCTGACTGCCTAGTTTTCGGCTGGTTGCATGCCACCTCGTCACCTGTAAACCCCCCCCCCCTTCCCTGCAGGAGGCCAGGAGACTGCAGCAATCCCAACGCAGGTGGGAATGTACTGTAGTAGCAGATCCGTTTGATTCCCATTACACACTGATCCAGGCCCCGATACTGACTGACTGCTCCCTGGAGCCCCAAACTGCGACTCCAGCACTTTCCTATTGGCGAAGCTGATGTTCCCCTGCTGTTCTCTTGGGAAACTGGCCCCAGCCCTTCCTTGGAGAAGGGATCTAAGGAGGCATCCTTAGTATGCTGGCCAAGAACTGGAGCTCTAGTTCTACACTTCCATGGCTAAATGAAATGCAGAAGTCCACCATGGCAAGCCAGGGAATATCCTTACCTGTATTGAATGCTTGCTGGGCTTTCATTTGTTTTTCTTTGCCCTAAAGAAAACAGCTGCTGGAGCAGCAGTATTAACTTAACCTCTGGCTTTCCATTAATCTCACCTGCAGTTATCAATTGCATATAATCAATCACATTTTTCTGATCAACCCAACAATAGCCCCATTGAGCTGTTTATATCTCAAATTTAAGTATAAAATTCCTGTTACCTTAGTTTGAGGATACTTATCAACCTCCCCTTGGCTTCATTTGCTGCTTTAATTAGCAAGCCTTGTTGTCATGTCCTAGAGAGGATATCTGAGGGTGGAGTAGTAGAATAGGAAGTTTTTGTGGTTTCATATAGAATCGCCATACCCACCTGTAGGCCGTTGACCCAGCTAAAAACCAAACTGACCAGCATTGTTCCATTAATGTCACTAAAACACTCTTATTGGCATGTATGTCCTGTTAGTCTTTGGCTAGCTATCGTTACCATCTTGGATCAGTCTGGCCAGGTGTTTAGTACCAAGAAAACATTCTAAGAATTGTTCATTTTGAGGGTTCAAGAAATAGTACCAGATGCCTTGAACCCTTGTAAGCAAAACATCTTGGTGAGAATAGAGAGCCTTTTATTCTTTCCCTGTAGTTTGAAGTACTGAAAAGACGGGGGCTTCTCATTGTCAGATGGGAGCTTTGTTTCAGCTCGGATCCCAGGAATGTAAAGTCTGAAAGACCTTGGCAATAGGAACATCTTGGGGTGTTTTCTTTCTTCATCTTGTTTGCTTAGAGATGCTGAGATTACAAACCCTCCATTCAGTGCACTTCTGTATCCTGGCCATTAGAACTGTGGGGACTCGCTAAAACTCTAGCATGATCTTCCCACTGGGATACCCAGTATGAGAGGTGACCATTTGAGCATAGCATCTCCCGCAGACCTTCATGAAGCTCCTTTGCCAAGTTCCTTGCAAAGTCACGGGAGAACTGGAGCTCTCCTGGGTTTCCATGAAGGCATTAGGACTTGATGCTAGAGAGGAGGAGGAGCCATAGTTTTGCAAGTAGCAGGACGTTAATTCCTTTAAAAGGAAGCACATCAAAATACCTGTCAGATCGGCTTCCCCTTCCATACAGCCTGACAGAAGGAATCCCAGAACTTAGTGTGTCTGACTCGCATGCAGCGCGTCTTTACTCAGAGCACTCTTTAGGAAGCACCTTGCTAAGTGTGGGTACATTAGTGTGTGAGATTGTCACATGTGCAGCAAGCACTGTTCAGACGACGTCAAATGAAGGGATGTTACTGTAGATTTCTAAGTTGTCCATCTGTTTCATTGTTGTATTGTTTGGGTTCTAGGTTTTATATGAAGACAAATTAAATATAAATAGCCTTTTTTGGAACGAACTGCAATGTGCGCAACCTCATCAACTATTTTATGGTACTAATGCAACACTAATAAAACTGGACATGAAAGCACACTCACGTCCCAGGCGTCTCCTTTGCGTGGGAACGGCCGTCCATTTCTGTGCCAGTGACCTGGCCTGAATTGAAATGGCTACATTTTGTAGTTCTGTATGCCTGGGATGGATCTGTCTATACCAGGAAATTAACCTGCTTTGGAAATCTGTTACTAGCGGACAATCCTTTGAACAGATGCTTTGGAATGGTTTAGCTGCTAGAGTAGATGGGGAAAAAATTCTTTTTCACCAGTACAGTACGTAAGAGTGAGACAGGGTGGAAGCAAGTCTCAGGGATGCTTTGACACAGCTGGAGACTTTCTGGTACTGCCTATGCTAGCAGCATTCTCAGCACTGGCTCAGGGAAGCCATTGCTGCTACCAGTTGTGTTGACAAAACCAAAGTATTTCTTTTGATGGTCAAACTGCACTTGAGCTGGCTTCTTTACACCAGTGGCCTTTTTTGGGCCCACATGATGTTATTCAACAATATTTCACACCCCAGGATAGAGCAGGATTACCACAATCCCATCCCCTTTCCCCTGTGTTGAAACAGTTGTGATCCTTGAGCTCTTTTCCTGCAAGGAGTGTGGAGAGCAATGTGTGTGACCCTGTCTCTTGACAACACAGCTTTCGCATCATCACCACCCTCACAATCAGAAAACAATGTTTCTTGGAGATCATCCAGAAGATGCTTAATTGGTTAGTTGTTTGTCACCCCTTCCATCTCAATGGCCACATTCAGCCCCTACAGCCAAAGCACATCCCCAGCCCTCCATGATGGACCTGAGCTCCACCGTCTTGCAAAAGCCAAAATCCCAGAGCATTTCCTCCAGTTTGTTTCTGAGCTGCACACAGTCAGAGGAGCTAAGCCTCTCAGAGCATGCTCCCAAGATGCCAGATTGGCCAGGAAGTGAGTTGCCGAGTGTGTGTTCGTTTCTAGGACGGTAAGTGGGAAGGAAGGCAGGCCTTGCTCTGTCTGATCACAGGACAGCATAGAAATGTAGGGCTGGAAGGACCCTCAAGAGGTCATCCAGTCCATCCCCCTGCACTAAGACATTTTTATTGCTGCTCAACAATGAGACTGAGGGTTTTGTCCCATTCAACTCAAGTGCATGCCAAATTACTAACCAAACCTTTGCTACTGTAGCACCTAGAGGCTTTGATGGAGAGCACATGAGCTCACTCAATACATCGGACAAAGGAACAGGTGCCTATAACCAATGGGATTGGGAGGGACAAGGTAAACCACTGTGATTAACATAATAAACAAAAGTGTTGGCAGGCCAGCTACTGAGCCATTGTAGAGGGCTCTGTAGGCAATATGGTGGAATTTGAAAGAAGCATATATTGGCTTTGCAGATTTTTATGGGCAGCTTCCCAATCATAGGGGCTGTGAGAGCAAAAGCACAGAAGGAGAAGTTGGAATTGGGGCACAACAGTCTGGTGGCATTGGCAGAGCAAAGGTAGGAGTCAGTGGCTCAATGGCGTGAGTTGTTGGGAGGGAGGGGATTGGCCAGGAAGGCCCTAAAGCTGAAGACTATCAGTTTGGGTGTGATGCCATGAAGAAAGGGGAAAGAAGGAAGAGGTGACAAGCCAGAAAAATTCTTAGTAGCAGCATTTTTAATGGACTGGATGGGAGCAAAACTGTAGTGTTCATGACTGCAGAGGATGAGATAGTAGTAGTCTACTCTAAACCTATGCTGCTGATGATGAAGGATGGACAAGTTTTAGTTGTCGATGGGTAATGTTGAATCCTGGGTTTGTGGGTTTAAAGAGAGGAAATCTACCTGTGACAGGAGAGGTGGGAGAGAAGATTGTAGGTAGGAGGGACTTGTTGGAATTTGGTCATTTTATACTTGAAAAATTGGAGGTGTGTGGTGGTGGGGAGGGGAGGGGGCAGTGTTAGGTAGATCTTGTCAACTTGGAATTTCCATTGAGTGGAAACAACTGACATTTCAAAAACTATTTTGTTCAGATTCAGAATTTCCCATGCAAAGGAAATCCTCCCTATGGAACAGCAGCCAGCTGCCCCTGCCTTGTGGAAAACTCCTTGAGCTGCCCCTGCCACAGAGCAGAGACCCTAGGCCCTGAGAGCCCCGGTTCAAGCTGGGGCATCCTGGCTCTGGAGCAGCAGACCTCCCCACCAGGTGAGGTGGCCATAAACCAGGCAGAAATCTGCTGGGACTCAGCCTGTGGTTTGGCCAGAGTTTGGTGAAACCGAAGTATTTTCATACAATATTTTGGTTTCAGTGAACAGGCATTTCCTGACAAGTGTTTTGTCAGAAGTTTCCTGTCCAGCTCTAGGTTTAAGCTGGGAATTGGAGCTGTGTAGAGATCTATCTGGAGGCCTCTGAGGATGGAGAAGTACAGGTGCTGGGCCACGAAAATGGCGGCGCTGGAGGAGGAGAGTGAACTCATTGTTGGGGAAGTCGATATAGCCATGGGAGTCCTGCAAGAGACGACTGTGAGAACAGGAATGGTGGGTGTTGGGGTTCAGCCAAAGGTAGGGCATTGGTGGGATGGACCACCGCTAGGGGAGAACACAGAGTAAGGAGCCGGTGACTGAGCTGACAGGCATGAGAATGAGGCCTGGTAGACATGGAGAGAGATGGAACCAGCGTGAGGTGGAAGGGGCAGGTGAGTGATGCTGAGACAGTTGGACAGGGAGACCTTGGCAATAAAGATGAGGGAGCAGTGCATGGTGAAGACCAGGTCAGCTGAGTGGCCACGTTGATCCACGGCTACAGTTAAAGGAAGTGATGAGTGCAAAGATGTGTGGGGCTAAGGGCCTAACAGGACAGCAGCACAGAAGGGGAGAAATAGCTCTACATCTGTTATACAAGCTGTTAGGTTCACAGCATAGAAACAGAGAAATTAGAGGGAGGAAAATGTTATATTGCAACATTCCAGAAAGAATGACTGTATATCTTAAAATGCAGCACCCTAACACACAAGAACCCAAAGCAGAGAGAGACAGACAAAGCAGGCTGCTCCCTAAGGCAGAGGGGAACAACCCACCCACCTTGCTCTAAGCTGGTTCTTTGCAGACTGACTGCTAAAGACCCAAAACACAGGCTTCCTACAGAGCCCCCTAACCTGCAGGCAGGACCAGGAAGTCTCCATAGAATTTAAAGTGATAGCTACACTTTAAAGAGTTTTCAATATACCACACAAGATAAACTGTCTGTTGAAAGCAGCACTGCCCAACCTCTGCCACTAGTGCAGCATCCAGCTCTATCAGTGACTTATCTAGCTGCTGTGTAGTCTGTGACTGGATCAGCGCTCCTGGCCCTATCTCTGCTCTCTGGCCCAGAACAGCCTGAGTCTGTCCCAGCATGCAGCCAAGAGCATAGAATAAAAAAAAAGTGTGTGTGGGGGGGGGTTAATTTGAGAGAAGAAGAGCTAATTATGGGTCTGCAGTCTACAAATATTTGCAGGGTCTGAATACCATGGAGGGAGGAGGACTATGTATGGAAGTACAAACATTAATGGGAAGAAAGGAAAGTTTAATATAGCTGGTTGACATGGGGAAGTTCCTCATGGTGAGGAGTATCGGTCTTTGGAATGGACTCTCAAGGGAAGTTGTGGTCTTCACAAAGCCAGCCAACCACACTTCATGTGTGAAGCTTTCCCTGTGGCATGTACCTATAGAAACAGGATGCATGAGCTCACTGAGAAACCCAATGCAACAAATACAATAAAAGCAGAATGTTCGTTCGACAAGTAGCTCTCCTCTTTCCCCGTTCTCATGAGTACTCCTAGCTAACTGAGCTGACATCATCACCCCAACATGGCTGGACTCACCTGAGGAAGAGCATTCCTTCTACAATGTGGATTCCTTACTGCAAGCTGTGGGAGATGCTGGTGTGAGAGTCAATACAACAAATCATTTGGGCATGTTTATGATACAGGGCAGTTTTTAAATAGTGTCTGTGCTGAACTGCAGCCTGCATAATCTGGAACTACGTTCTAGTCCGTGCCTGGCTTGACTTCAGCTGGTAACACCAGATACAGGGTTCTGACGCTAAACATATGTTGAAATAAGGAGACCATGGAAAAAATCAGTATTCTCTCTGGAGCTGGGGGCCTAGGTGATGGGCTCTTTCTTGCGTTTCATGCACTAAACCAGAGGAGACGAATGTGGACAGAGTTCCATGCATGGTGGAAGGTATCATCCAGGGTGGGCAAAGAGAGCAAGGTGACCGGGCCAGCATACGGATAGTGGAAATGAGAATTGAGCATAGGAGGGCAATGGATGGGAAGGGCACCGAGATTATGCACGGCCTTGGGAGGCTGAGGAGCTCTGATCTGACATAGTAGGAAGCTAACAGAGGGATTGAAAGACAATGTGATGCAGGGAGATGACTGGCCTCTTATCACTCCTTTCCATTGAGAATGGTGCTGCCAGACAGAAGGGTGCAGTAATAGAGTAGAGAGATGACTGGGGCATGGAGACATTTTAATAGTGGGGTGAGGGATGAAAGTTGGATTTTGGAGAAATTCAGAAGGAAGAAGTCAAAGGCCCTAGGGAGAGACTAGATACATGAGGAAGGGAAAGGTGGCCCAACAACTGAGCCTAAGATAGGAAGAACAGCTGTGAGGTGGTTGTTGGAGGAAGAGGCTAGGGGACTGTCATAACTATAAAGGGAAGGGTAACAGTCCTCCTGTGTACAATACTATAAAATCCCTCCTGGCCAGAGATTCCAAAATCCTTTTACCTGTAAAGGGTTAAGAAGCTCAGGTAACCTGGTTGACACCTGACCCAAAGGACCAATAAGGGGACAAGATACTTTCAAATCTTGGTGAGGGGAAGGTTTTTGTTTGTGCTCTTTGTTTTGGTGGTGGTTCGCTCTTGGGACTGAGAGGGACCAGACATCAATCCATGCTCTCCAAATCTTTCTGAACAAGTCTCTCATATTTCAAACTTGTAAGTAAACAGCCAGGCAAGGCGTGTTAGTTTTATCTTTGTTTTCTCAACTTGTAAATGTACCTTTTACTAGGGTGTTTACCTCTGCTTGCTGTAACTTTGAACCTAAGACTAGAGGGGGTTCCTCTGGGCTCTAAGTTTGATTACCCTGTAAAGTTATTTTCCATCCTGATTTTACAGAGATGATTTTTACCTTTTTCTTTAATTAAAAGCCTTCTTTTTAAGAACCGGATTGATTTTTCCTTGTTTTTAGATCCAAGGGGGTTGGATCTTGATCCACCAGGAGTTGGTGGGAGGAAGGAGGGGGGATGGTTAATTTCTCCTTGTTTTTAGATCCAAGGGGTTTGGATCTGTATTCACCAGGGCATTGGTGAAGAGTCTCTCAAGGCTACCCAGGGAAGGGAATTAGCACATTGGGAGTGGTGGCAGTGGACCAGATCTAAGCTGGTAGTTAAGCTTAGAAGTTTTCATGCAGGCCCCCACATCTGTACCCTAAAGTTCAGAGTGGGGAAGGAGCCTTGACAGGGGCAGAGAATAGTTCAGGTGAGGAGTGACTATCTGTAGGTGGGGTGTGGACATCCAAGAAAAGATGTTGGAGGCAGCTAGACACATGAGACTGGGGGGAGAGGGACAGATTGGTGGTGGAGAGGTGAATTTGGCAAGGGTGGAAAGAGCAACTGAAGCCCTGGAAGAAGGTAAGATTATCAGGAGCGGGAGGAAGGAGAACGGAACCATGAACCACCACCAACTGGGCGAGAGGCAAGATTGATGGTGTGGCCAGCAAAACCCCAATGCTTACACACAACCATCATTTCAAGCACATGCACAAATCCCACCAAGATGAGTGGGGTTTTTGGGCTATGCTTTCAGCACTTGCTTACGAGCATTGCTGACTAGGGATGGCTTGCTAAGTTGGGGCATGGGGAGAGAGCAACACACATACGGACTCATGCGAAAGAGGGGTAGTAGAAGAAGAGATCCTTTGATCAACTGTGTCAGACAGCAGAGAGACCCAGCCAGGTGAGTGGGGGAGAGCTAGGGGGCACCTCCTTTTGTCAGAGTAAGGAGCAGATCTCTGACCACCTTGACCAGGGCAACTGCTGCTGCACCTTCGCATAAATCTGTCTCAGCCAAACATTGTGGTAGCAAAGGTGGGAGCTCATCTCGAATGAAGGGTGAACTCTAGTCCCCGCCTCCCAATTCACCTTGGTAAGGCATGGACCTCAAAGCATAGCTTGACCCTTTTAAATGCTCACCTTATTAAAACACAGGATTGCCCAGTTTTTTCTCATTAACCCAAGTATCAGATGGAATAATAGGACCTTGCTGCGACCCAAGGAGAAGAGTTAAGAATGTGAGAGTTAAGTTTCTTCAGCAACGCTAACTTGGCCACATCGCACATCCAGTCTGGTCTATGGCAGAACTTCTGACAAGGTTAACATCAGTACGGATAAGTATGGGGTAAAATAGGCCATTTGCAGTGTTGTTTGTAGCTGTCTCGGCCCCGGGATTTTGGAGAGACACAGTGGGGGAGGCAACGTTTTTTATTGGACCAACTTCTGTTGGTGAGAGAGAACTTTCGAGCTACACAGAGCTCTTCTTCAGGCACCATTCCCCGACCTGAAGAAGAACTCTGATTAGCTCCAAAGCTTGTCTCATTCACCACCAGAAGTTGGTGTGACGGGTTGGATCACAGAAACCCCCTTGGGAGCTGCCACCTAATGTACCAAGACTACTTGATATGCAAACTAGACACAATCAACTCAGGTTTGAATAAGGACTGGGAATGGCTGAGCCATTACAAACATTGAATCCATCTCCCCTTGTAAGTATGCTCACACTTCTTATCAAACTGTCTGTACTGGGCTATCTTGATTATCACTTCAAAGGCTTTTTTTCTCTTAATTAATTGGCCTCTCAGAGTTGGTAAGACAACTCCCACCTGTTTATGCTCTCTGTATGTGTGTATATATATCTCCTCAATATATGTTCCATTCTATATGCATCCGAAGAAGTGGGCTGTAGGCCACGAAAGCTTATGCTCTAATAAATTTGTTAGTCTCTAAAGTGCCACAAGTACTCCTGTACTTCTATTCCTGTTTTCCCTACCAGCTCAGGACTCCAGCACCCTGTCTTGCTGAGCCAGACACTCCCATCTGCTCCAACACCGACCCAGGGTCTGAATTACTTGCCCCAAAGCTGCAGGTTTACCTGAAAACAGCTCACAGAAGTGTGCTTGTCTTTAGCTCTCAGATGCCCAACTCCCAATGGGGTCTAAACCCAAATAAATCCGTTTTACCCTGTATAAAGCGTATACAGGGTAAACTCATAAATTGTTCTCCCTCTATAACACTGATAGAGAGATATGCACAGTTGTTTGCTCCCCCAGGTATTAATACATACTCTGAGTTAATTACTAAGTAGAAAGTGATTTTATTAAATACAGAAAGTAGGATTTAAGTGGTTCCAAGTAGTAACAGACAGAACAAAATAAGTCACCAAGCAAAATAAAATAAAATGCGCAAATCTATGTCTAATCAAACTAAATACAGATAAGATCCTCACCAGTTCCAGAATGCTCCCTTTTACAGGCTAATCTCCTTTTAGCCTGGGTCCAGCAATCACTCACACCCCCTGTAGTTACTGTCCTTTGTTCCAGTTTCCTTCCTGTATTCTGGGGGGTAGAGAGGCTCCTTCTTTAGCCAGCTGAAGACCAAATGGAGGGGTCTCCCATGAGTTTAAATAGACTTTCTCTTGTGGGTGGAGACCCCCCTCCTCACTTCTATGCGAAGTCCAACAGAAGCCATTGTCCACATGGTATCTTGTATGTCTCCAGGAAGACTTCTTATGTGGATTGGAGCATTCCAGGAGGCATTGTTCCCCAAATACTTCCTGATCGGGTACTTAACCTTGCGAATTCTTTCCTAAAGAAGCTGACTAAATGCCTCACAAAGCTTACTTAGAAATCAAGCAAGTATACATAACTTGGAACACACAAATGGTGCCTATATACAACTAGGATGAACATAACCTTTACATAGATATGTTACATGGCATGTGTGGCAAAACCCTATTCCAGTTATATCATACATACATTTATAAGCACCCCCCCATAAAGCCTTATGGGGTACACTGTCACAGTTGGTCCCATAAAAGATATTCCCTCCCCCACCTTGTGTCTCTCATTGAAATAAGAACAGGAGTACTTGTGGCACCTTAGAGACTAACAAATTTGTCTTTTTGCGGATACAGACTAACACAGCTACTACTCTGAAACTCTAATTGAAATAAGGAAAGCTGGAACTAAGAATAGGCTCCCAGATTGAAAATGGCAATGCTTCTCCCTGCACGTACTAACATGCAGACTACAAGAGAGCATGGCCAAGTGAATGTGGCACTAAGAACCTGAGCATCTACATGACCTGGTGATTTTTTAATTTTAACATGAATTGTCCAGCTTTCATGCTGTAGGAAGATAGGTTTTTTGTACTTTGGCTACAGTACATCCACTAGGGGGCAGATGTGACGTATGTCTGAGAACCCTCTTTTTGTAGAAGTAGGAAGAAAAGCTAACTTTGGTCTGTCAGCTTACACACCCATGGCATAATTACGTCTTGCCCTGTTATCAGAGGTTGCAGTGCTATTATTACAATGCCTTTAACAAGGAGTTTGTGTGGGGAGAGGGGAAGTTGGGTTGTATTTTAAAATAAGTTTCTTTTGTAGAAAGAAACCTTTCAAAAATTCAAACTTTTTTTCCTTTCAGGATTGCAACTGCTAATTAAATTTTCTCCTGTACTAAAATGGGACTCTCTGCCTGTCCGCAGGGATGCCGGGCACTTGTTATCTGTGAATATATGCTTATTTCTTAGCTGTACAATTCCTTGAACTTCAGTGGATGGATAAATTGTGGAATGCACACCTGCTCTTGTGTCTCAAACAGGACTGAGATTCAAGAGACCTGCATTCTGAACCTGACTCTTCTACAGACTTGGAGGGTGATCTTGGGCAGAACACTTTAACTTCTGTGCCTCGGTTTACCCATCAGTAAAATGGGGATAATACTGGCCCAGCTCAGCGGGTGGCAGCTGCAGTTTAGTGTGTTGAAATCTTGAGACGGAAGGCACTAGAGAATGGCTGAGTGTTCCTTTACATGTAGTCAGCAAGTATGCAAATCCCTGTCCCTCGCCTAAGGCAAACCAGCCCTCACAACTGCTTAACCCCACACCCACAACAAATATGGCTGCCTCAACCTGTAACCTTATACTTGAGGAGAGATGAGCATGGAGACAGTCCTCAGGAGGAGAGTGTCTGGCTTCATTCAGCAGAAACTGAATTTGTTTAACTGAGCTCTGAGCATTTGAAACTGTGTCCCCTGCCCGAGCCAGAATGCTTTATAAGCTTGCCATGTGTGCTCCTAAAGAGCGTCATGTTGTGCCGGGGGATGAGGGTTGTCAGTCATTAAATATTCACGGATTAACCTAGTCCCTGGAGTTGCTTCAGCCAGGCTAGATGATCATCTCCAATGCTCCAGGTAAGCCATTGATGGTATAAAAAGGACAAAGACAATGCTCACTGTCATGAGAACACCAGAGTGCTCCCTTGGCTCATGGTACTGGGTCTGGAGGCTACAGCCTGTCTGTTCTGGTCCCACTCCTGTGCACTGGGAACCTGTAATCACTTTTGTTGGGGGCGGGGGGAAGAGTAGCAGCTGTAACCTACACCAGGGGAAGGGCAACACAGAACTGGCAGCTTCCCCTGCTTAGCTGTGTTTGAGTGCAGCTGAGAATTGCACCCCCTTGTGAAATGGACAATGTGGGGGATTGGGCATACACAAAATGCAGAACCCACAGTCAGACGCCTATCTCGGAAACATTGGCTCCAGAGCTCCCATTGACCACAGGGTATGCTGAGTAGGTTGTAAGATGGAGGAGGGGAGAGCAAAGAGACAACCTGAAGAAAAAACACCCCAGAACATAACAGGAAATGTTGTATGTAAATGAGAAACAGGAAGCCATGAGTCACTGGACTCAGCAGGCCCCCAGGCAATAAAATAAGCAAGTAAGGGAGATGAGGACTCTGCTAAGGGCCTGGCTACACTTGCAGATGTAGAGCACTGTGAGTCAAACCTGCCTTCGGAGAGCACAATAGGGAAAGTGCTGCAATCTATCCACACTGACAGCTGCTTGCACACTGGCATGGCCACATTTGCAGCACTTGCAGCGGCATTGAGAGTGGTGCATTATGGGCAGCTATCCCACAGAGCACCTCTTTCCATTCTGGTGCTGTGGCTTGTGGGAAGGGGGTGGGGAGTGCGGGGCATTCTGGGTCCTGTCCCAACACCCTGTGATGCATCGTTTCGCATCCCAGCATTCCCTGTGCTTCCGTCCACATTTGGCGCCATCTTTCAACTTTTTTGTACTGCGTGCTCTGTCTTCCCTTTCGGTCTGCAGGAAGGGAGCCTGAACTGCTGAGGAGTATGCTGACGAGTCTCGCCAGCACGTCATGTTTGGCAGTTGAGTTATTCCTTATGATCCAAAGTGACAGTGAGGGTTCCAATGATATCGACTTGAGTAACACATATGACTCGAGTTTGCTTGTGGCATTCACGGACATGCTCACCACCGTGGAATGCTGCTTTGGGGCTTGGGAAACAAGCACCGAGTGGTGGGATCACATTGTCATGCAAGTCTGGGATGATGAGCAGTGGCTGCAGAACTTTCGGATGAGAAAAGCCACTTTCATGGGACTGTGTGAGGAGCTCACCCCCACCCTGCGGCTCAAGGACATAAGATTGAGAGCTGCCTTGATGGTGGAGAAGCGGGTGGCTATTGCAATCTGGAAGCTGGCAACTCCAGTCCGCTACTGATGGGTCGCTAACCAGTTTGGAGTGGGAAAGTCGACCATTGGAATCGTGTTGATGCAAGTTTGCTGGGCCATTAATCGCATTCTGCTCAGAAGAACCGTGACTCTGGGTAACGTGCAGGACATTGTGGATGGCTTTGCACAAATGGGTTTCCCTAACTGTGGAGGGGCGATAGATGGCACGCATATTCCTATTCTGGCACCAGCCCTCCTAGCCTCCGAGTATGTTAATCGGAAGGGGTATTTCTCTATGGTTCTCCAAGTACTTGTGGATCACCGTGGGCATTTCATTGACATTAACGCATTCTGGCCCAGAAAGGTGCATGACACACGCATCTTTCAGAACACTGGCCTGTTCAGGAAGCTGCAAGCCGGGACTTTTTTTCCAGATCAGAAGATCACCGTAGGGGAAGTCGAAATGCCCATTGTGATCCTTGGAGACCCTGCTTACCCTTTAATGCCATGGCTCATGAAACCCTACACAGGGAGCCTTGACAGCAGCAAGGAGCGGTTCAACAACAGGCCAGTGCAGAATGACTGTGGATTGTGCTTTTGGCCGTTTAAAGGGCCACTGGTGCTCTCTGTTTGGGAAGCTGGACCTGGTCGATAACAGCATCCCCACAGTTATATCCACGTGCTGTACCCTGCATAACATTTGTGAAGGGAAGACTGAACGATTCACTCAGGCATGGAACTCGGAGGTTCAACACCTGGAGGCTGAATTTGAACAGCCAGAAAGCAGGGCTATTAGAGGGGCCCATCGCAGGGCTGCAAGGATTAGGGATGTCTTGAGGGAGCAATTTGAGGCTGAAAGCCACCAGTAATGTCTAGTGCCCTGCATGGGAGTGAAGTGCAGTGGTTCCAATGTTAGTAGGAATCTGTGTTTGCTATGCTGACTTGCAGTGCCTGTTTCTTTCCCGAGCTAAGGTATCTTTTACTTTATGCAATAATAAAGAATGTTTTCAAAGCCAAAAATTCCATTTATTGAAAAGAAACACAACAGCTTGGGAAACAGAAAGGGCAAGGGGGTGGGGTGGGGAATGGTACAATCACAGATTTGCGTATGTCCTGTCTGGAGTGCTGTGCAATGAGTGCTGCACTTCAGGATGGCTATAGTGTATGGTGATGGGGGTTGAGTGCAGTGGGTAAGGGTCGTAGTTTTCAGGGCTGGGTGGTAAAGCTACAGGTGCTGGAGGCAGCTGGTTGCAGTAAGAACCTGGATGTTGGACAAAGTGGGTTGGAGATGAAATTGGGGGCACAAGGGAAAGAGTTTTGGGACAAGGGCTGCAGGGAGAGTGGGGGGGGGGGGCGGTCACGGTAGTGCTCTACCTGCATGGCTACAAGCGCCTGGATAGAGTCTGCTTGGCGCTCCATTATGCTTATCAGCCAATCCGTGCTTTGCTGCCAGAGCACCGCACTCTTGTGCCGGCGCGCCTCTTTCTGCTGGTGGATCCTCCTTTCACTCTCCCGCCACTCCTGCACTTTTTGATTTTCATTACATGAATGCTGCATTACTTCATGCAACGTCTTCCTTGCTTCTACGTGGCCTCTTTCTGATTCTTTGGAGTCTTTTGGTGATAGGATGGGCGGCTGAGATCTCAAGGTTGCATCTGTAAAGGCAAAATGCAACACTTAACAGAGGCAGCATTGTTCACACCAGACAGAGCAATGATTCCCCCGTACTTAAGGGCAAGCACAGTCTACACAATAGCATAATTTGCCCATCCCAAAGCAAATGCACATAACCCACAGGAGCCCCAAAAGGGTGAGTAAGTACAGGGTCAAGCGTATGTGCTCTGATCAGACTCCAGAAGTGTCCCACAATGCCTGTTTGAGCCACGGCTGTACTATCCCCTGGGTTTCTGTTCCTTGGGGAGAGCCTACAGCTGCAGGGGGCCCCTATACTGAACACTGTCCCCACATTTGCCACAGGAGTTCATCCTGGAAGATAACTCCCTGCTGAGGGTGACCTGGGAAGTAAGGGAGGGTCTTCTACTGCAATGCGGCTTCCGTCCTGGCCCATATGCAGCTTGCCTGTGTGCAGCAATAGTTCCCCTGCCCCTCACAGCACAGTGGCACGGACAAGTTAGCCTTACTGGGACAAGGACCACAGTGGCTCTTCCGAGAAACCTGCACAAATGCATTGTCCGAGTTCTGTATAGACCTTTGAAGAGATCACTGAGGCCCATTACCGCAATATGAGAGAGCACATCAACGCCCTATTCCACATCCAGGCATGCATGCAGCCGTAATCCTCCTCGCCCCAAGAACCCGCACCGAATAACTTCCTTCCCAAAATAAAAGCTGCTTACCGGTAACCTCCTCTGGTGTTTGTCCTTCCCCAAGCACCGGCCGCTGCAACTGGCTACCTTCCTCCTGGCTTGAGAACAGCTCCTGGCTGCATGCATCTAGGGATTCTGAGGTGCCTTCCTCCTCCTCAGCACCCTCGCTCCCGCTTTCCTCCTCCTCCTCCTCCTCCTCCTCCCTTGTTGAACTGGGCTCTGAAGTGTCCATGATGGTATTCAGAGTGGAGGTGGGGTCGCCCCCAAGTATCACGTCCAGCTCTTTGTAGAAACGGCCGGTCGCGGGGGCAGCACCAGAGCGATTGTTTGCCTTGCAGGCTTTGCAGTAGGCATTCCGCAGCTCCTTCACTTCAACCCTGCACTGCAGTGCATCCCAGTCATGGCCCCTTTCCATCATGTCCCTTGATATCTGCCCGAAGGTATCGTAATTCCTATGGCAGCTGGGACTGGACAGCTTCCTCCCCCACAAACACTGATGAGATCCAGCACCTTGCCATTGCTCCATACTGGGGATTGCCTGGTGCATGGCGGCGTGGCTCTCACGCCTGGCTGAGCAAACAGGAAGGGGATTTTCAAAATTCCCAGAGAATTTAAAGGGCAGGTCTGACGGTTGGTCACCTGAGGGCAGGGCAGTAGCGTTCAAAGTGATGACCAGAGTGGCTCAAACAGGCATTGTGGTACACTTCTGGAGGCTGATCAGAGCACATTAACAGGACAGATCATCCACACTAGCACCACAGCGCTCCAGCAGGGGTGCAGCAAACATTATTCCACTCGCCGAGGTGGAGTATCAGGACCGCTCTAGCTGTGGAGTCAGAACGCTCTACGTGCCTTGCCGGTGTGGACGGGGAGTGAACTAGTGCACACAGGGCTCCTTTAATGCACACTAACTCGCAAGTGTAGCCAAGCCCTCAGAAGCTAATGGACTTCTCTGCATCAACCTTTGCTACAGAGGATGTTGGGGAGATGCCCTAGAGCTCCTGTTTTCAGGTGTCAGACTGAGATGTCTGGAATAATGGAATAAATACAGGGTCTGATCTTCAGCTGCTGTTTATCGGCATAGTTCTGTGTAAGGCAATGGACTATTCTGATTTGTACCAGTGGAGGTTCTGGCCCCAGCATTTAAAACACAGGGCTGAATGGTGTTCAGCGGGAGCTAGTTTCAACTGTGTAATGAATAGCCAATCAGGCAGGTTTAGTCCATTTCTCTGTGCGCAAGGTACCCACAAAATGTGTCTGTAATTGTTTTGACATGTGCCTATAGATTCCTCCTGCACTGTCTGCTGGTGTTTGCCCTTCACAATTCTGGCAGTGATTAGGCTTCTAAGTCACATGGTATTGTTTCTATTGCCTGATTGGAAGAACTAGAGTTCCTGGATGGGAATGGTGACTGAACAAAGCTCAGACAGTGTGATGTTGCTCAGGGAGAGGCGGTGGCTCATGCCACACGTACATTGGACAGTGCGCCTTGAATGAGGCAGCTGGTCAATATTGATGTGATCGGGGTCCTAGTGGCGGCCAGCTATGGTCATTCAGTTAGGGTGAACTGCAAAGAATGGGGCAGACAATCCCCATAAAGCTGGTGGATATTCCAATACTTAGATTCACCAAGCCAGCATAAAATAGCTTTTATTACCTTACTGGTTACTCAGAAGTCCAAACAACACAGTTCCCTTTAAGTGATCCAGCCTCAGGCTATGATGAAAATTTCTGTAAATCTTATTTCATCATATAAAAGTAAAGGTTCTACCAATCCCAAAGGATCGAACACATTACCTCCGAGGTTATTAAATATTCCAGATATTACCCAAATTCACACTACAGCCAATTCTTATTAACTAACCTAAACTTTATTAAAACACAAAAGAGAGGGTTTGGTAAAAAGATCAATATACATACAGACATGAGTTCAGTTCATTGAGATTTAGATTCATAGCAGAGATGGTGAGCTTTGTAGTTGCAATGAGTTCTTTCAGAAATAGTTCACAGGTCCAATGTCCAAATATCATATTCAGGTCATACCAGCATAACTGGGACCTCAGTTTTGCGAGTCAGACTTCCCCTGATGAAGCCGAAGCAGATCTGAGATGACAGAATCAGGACCCAAGGATCTTTTATACAATTTCATGTCTTTTGACAAATTGGGAGTTCAAAAGGTAATTAGGATGACTTTGAAGGAGGTCCATGACCGGTACTGGTTCATAGAATTAACATAAAGCAATTTGCGTGTTCCTCCACCATTCACAGATTATTTGCTATACCTATCAAAGAGAGATGAATACAGAGATATCCCATGTTTACAATTCATTTAAATGATAGGATCTTCTTTTGACCTCTGAATTATCAGAATACATCATAGACCAGGACTGTTGATTACATTGTTGACCCTACTCATATGTATTGTGACAGACCCAGACCAGTGGGGTACAGGAGTCTGGTAGAGGGCAAATATACTGGCCCCTGGATGAATAGTTTTCTGTTACCTGAGTGACCAGAGCAGGAGCTGCCCTAGAGCAATCGGGAACCTGCTAGAACCAATTAAGACAGGCAAGCTAATTAAGACACCTGGAGCCAATTAAGAACTTACTAGAATCAATTATGGCAGGCAGGCTAATCAGGACACCTGGTTTAAAAAGGACCTCCCAGCAAGGGGGGTGGGGGCATGCTGCTGGAGGACTGAAGGGTACAAGCATGATCAGGCTCCAGGAGGAAGATCCTGCAGTGAGGATAAAGAAGGTGCTGGGGGGAGGCCATGGGAAAGTAGTCCAAGGAGTTGTTGTTATCACGCAGCTGATACAGGGGACATTGTAGACAGCTGCTATCCACAGGGCCCTGGACTGGAACCCGATATAGAGGGTGGGCCTGGGTTCCCCCCAACTCCTGATCAGACACAGGAGGAGTTGACCTGGTCTATGAGAAACACCAGAAGAGAAGGTCTAATTTGGAAAGGGATCTGGCCTGTCCGCGACCGACTAGGTGGGACACAGAGACTGCGGGGATTGTTCTCCATTCCCCCCATGCTGGCCAGTGATGAGGTTAACCGAGTGAACGGCAGGTTTGAGCCCCTAGCAGAAGCGGCCAAACTGAGGGCTGCCATGAACCTCTGAGGTGAGCAAATCTGCCAAAAAGTGTAGGACCCACCAAGGCAGAGGAGGAACTTTGTCACAATATGTAAACACACAAAAACACAAACATTCTCTCCCCACATATCTTTTGTGAGTTATTTATTTTTCAGGATGTTTAACCCTTTCTAGCCATGTGTTAATTGATTTTTTGATCCTCACTGTTTAGTAAGTTACTCTGTACCATCCAATTTGCATATTGAGTGAGTCAGGGACAAGAGCTGCATGGGCCACCTTAACAGTGGCGATTTGATTATGAGTGCTTTACTCTACAGCCTTAATGCTCCTCTATAATGGGGTGTTTTTGTGATGGAATAAAATACATTAAATATCATGGAGTATTTGTGTTGCAATAGAGCCTAACTAGTCCGGATGCTTAGGGCACTGCACCTGCTGTTCTCACTGTACCGGACTAGAGAGCCACATCCGACAAAGGTTGACATTTATTGGGGATGGGGGAGGATGCTTCACCCTCCCTCTCTAGGCAGAGCAGGGTTCACATTTTAGACCAGATTCTTCGGCACCCAGGAGTACCTGCAAGGGTTTTTCCCTTCCCTTCTGTTAGTACTTTGTCTCCTCCAGGAGGAGTTGGGTATGTTATATTGACTCAGGTGTCAAAGGGAGGATATTCAGACAACTGGGGTGGCTGCGTCATCCCTGCCCCGCAATCTTGGGTGCCTTACAATGGCTTGCTGAAGTAGCTCCCACGTGGGCCACTCACAAACAGCCTTCCCATATGCAAGCCACACTCTGAATGTCTGTGTGTATCTGCAGCCTGCCAGCTACACCCTGTCTCTCCCCAATCTTGGTTATACTGCAGGGTGACCCCAACACAGCCCCAGTCCTGGATCTTCTGTCAGAAATGTATGTCCTGTACTGCCCAGCCGTCTCTTGGACAGTACAAATATTTTAAGTCCATTATTCCTTTAAGGGAATAATATATCTGCTTATTACTTTAAATGGAGTTACCCAGACACTTCAACTTAAGCACACTGAATTAGATAAAACAGTAAAACAAAGTTATTAAGTACAAAGAGGGAGAGTACAAGTAAAAGAGGCATAGAAGTCAGAAATGGTTACAAGAAAAATAGATTAAAATGCTTGCTAGTGCTAATTTAGCAAACTATATTAGATTCAAGACTAATTTCTCACCATATGCTTCCAGCAAGGTTACTGACCAAACTCTTCAGGTCAGGACCCCTCTGCCCCAGAATCCAATGGTGGTTCTCCTTTGTCATCTTAGGTGCAGTGCCAAAGGCAGACAGGAAGAGAGAGGGGGGTGCTGTTCTTCATTTTTATAGTTTCAGTTCCCTTCTTATAAAACATTTCCATTGGTGTACCAGAGGACAAAGAGTCTCTGTGGAAGGATGTTCCATGCTGATTTTTTTACCTGTTAGAGCTTCCTGCTTGATGACTCTGTTTACTACCTAAATGCAAATTAAGGCAAGCACACAACCCTTCCTTTGTTTAGGACAGACCTGACTTCTGCCTGGGCAGGGCTGTGGAAGATGGGTTAATATTTTTTTATTATATGGAGATATACCTATCCCATAGAGCTGGAAAGGACCTTGAAAGACTTCTGCCTTCACAGCAGGACCAAGTACTGTCCCTGACACATTTTTCTGCCAGGTTCCCTAAATGGCCCCTTCAAGGGCTGAACTCACAACCCTGGGTTTAGCAGGCCAATACTCAAACCACTGAGCTATCTCTGCCTGCCCGCTCTATACAGGGGAATCTTGTAATTTCACATACAGTGTTGCCACACATATTTTATGAAGACAATATGAACCAGCAAATTGAGGTTTCAGATAATACCTTACAAAGCCTACCTTGTACAAAGATTATTACACTACTATGCAAGGTGTGAATACAGAGGTGTATTCAGTCACAGAAGGGGTCATGTCAGTTCTCTGAATGGTGCTGCTGACAGAGCCAATGATATCGGCTGTAGAAAACTCACTGACCTTTGCTTCCTGGCATCATCGGGTGAGAAGAAGGAGAAATTGCTAATTAAGGTATAGGAAATGCAGTCTGAGGTCTGTCAAGAATTGACTGATGTGGAAGGGAGCAAAAGTACAGCTAGGTGTGTGTGTGTGTGATGGGGGAATTCCTGGATTTTCTTAATGAAAAATGAACTGAAGTGCTCTTGGCAGTCTGGATTGAAGATTCTTCACAAGGAAATGGTCTAGATTGCTTGCTTTGTTTTTTAGGGTTTCACCTGGATAGCTTCTAAAGTCTGCAGGATGCTCATGGATTACTGAGAATTTGGGAAAACATATAGACCCATTCTAAGAGTAATTTCCCAAACACTGCAAAACATTGTAAAAGGCACCAGTCCTCATGGAGGACAACCGTTTCCAAGGTACAATATTCCCATGACAACAAAAAATCAAACTGTTTTCAAAACGTTGAAATAACTTGGCTTTCTCAGATGTACAAATCAAGAATATGTTGTTGTCCAACAAGCCTCACACTTGCAAAAGCAAATTTTAAAACTTCTCCAGCAGAGGTGTATGACCAATATTTCAGGTGGATGGAGTTAGTTCTGGTACTGTTCAAATGAAATCAAAATAGGACTTATAACAAAGCAACCACAACCTTAGCTACTCACAGGTGAGTTTTCTTTAGTTTTCTTTAATTATCACCTCCAGGTTACTTAAAAGATTATAGGCAGTGCATAATTCACTGAAGCTACACTAGGCCAAAGGTTGCTGCTGCTGAAGCTAACTGAGGAGCACACATAGCCAGTTGAAAAACTGGTCTCATTCTTTTGAGAGGGAGCAACTTGTGTCAGGGGACCTTGGTTGCCAGGGGTCCTGAGATTAAATCTTGGGCAAACCAACTGAGATGGGGAAGGTGGTACCTTTAAATCTTATAAAATATTTCTCCAGACTAATTTATAAAATCCTTCACATGGGGGACACAGGCTCCAACACAGTGTCTTGTTGATAAAGCAGTCTGTCTTAGGCCTTGTCTACACAGGAAAGTTGCACTGTTTTAACTTAAATGAGTTTTAAAATGGATTTAGTTAAATTTGTATAAACCCTGTGTGGCCTAGCAAATAGAGCACTGGACTGGGACTCAAGAGACCTGATTCTATTCCCTGCTCTCTCACTGGCCTGTTGGGTGATCTTGGGCAAGCCACTTAACTGCTCTGTGCCTCAGTTTCCCCTTCTGTAAAATGAGGATGATGATATTGATCTTTGTAAAGTGTGTTGAGACCTACTGATCAAAAATGCTAGACAACAGCTATCTAGACTACTATTTTTTCAGTATAAGAATGTTTTTTTTTCCAGTTTAGCTTAAGTCCATTGGGAACAAACTATGGCACAGCAGATTTAGAAATCCATCAACTTCATGAAAAAACTCGTACAGATACAGACAGACGTCATCTTCCTTTCCAAATGCAAGCAGATGGACATCATACCAAAAGGACTAAAGGTAAAAAATCCATTACAATCTACATATCACACAGACTATGCTGAGAGACTGTGTCACACACTCTCAAAGAATCTGTGAAACCACCTGATCAGCATCCTATACAGCAAACAGGGAAAGATTAAGAATGAGCTCTCAAAACTGGATACTCTCATAAAAAAACAACCTTCCACACAAACTTCCTCAAGGATAGACTTTACAAAAACTAGACAAGCCATTTACAGGACAAACTTTGCCTCTCTACAAAGGAAAAAGGACACTAAACTATCTAAACTGCTACATGCCACAAGGAACCACAACAGTAGTTCCCTTAACCCACCCAGCAATATTGTTAATCTTTCCAGCTATACTCTTAGCCCAGCAGAAGAGTCTGTCCTATCTCGGGGCCTCTCCTTTTGTCCCTCCAGACCCACGAACATGATACAGTTCTGCAGTGACCTAGAATCCTACTTTCGAAGTCTCCGACTCAAAGAATATTTCCAACATACCTCTGAACAGCATACTAACCCACAGAATCCTCCCTACCAGCACTACAAAAAAAAGGATTCTGCGTGGACTCCTCCGGACGGTCGAAACAACAGACTGGATTTCTACATAGATTGCTTCCGTCAACGTGCAAAGGCTGAAATTGTGGAAAAGCAACATCACTTGCCCCATAACCTCAGCCATGCTGAACACAACGCCATCTACAGCCTCAGAAACAACCCTGACATCATAATCAAAAAGGCTGACAAAGGAGGTGCTGTCGTCATCATGAATAAGTTGGAATATGACCAAGAGGCTGCTAGACAGCTCTCTAACACCACATTCTACAGGCCATTATCCTCTGATCCCACTGAGGATTACCTAAAGAAACTACACCATCTGCTAAAAAAAACTCCCTGACAAAGCACAGGAACAAATCTGTACAGACACATGCCTAGAACCCCGACCAGGGGTATTCTATTTGCTACTCAAGATCCATAAACCTGGAAATCCTGGACGTCCCATCGTCTCAGGCATTGGCACCCTAACATCAGGTTTGTCTGGTTATGTGGACTCTCTCCTCAGACCCTACGCTACCAGCACTCCCAGCTATCTTCAAGACACCACTGACTTCCTGAGGAAACTACAATCCATCGGTGATCTTCCAGAAAACACCATCCTGGCCACTATGGACGTAGAAGCCCTCTACACCAATATTCCACACAAAGATGGACTACAAGCTATCAGGAACAGTATCCCCGATAATGTCACAGCTAACCTGGTGGCTGAACTTTGTGACTTTGTCCTCACCCACAACTATTTCACATTTGGGGACAATATATACCTTCAGGTCAGCAGCACTGCTGTGGGTACCCGCATGGCCCCACAGTATGCCAACATTTTTATGGCTGATTTAGAACAACGCTTCCTTAGCTTTCGTCCCCTAACGCCCCTACTCTATTTGCACTACATTGATAACATCTTCATCATCTGGACCCATGGAAAAGAAGCCCTTGAGGAATTCCATCATGATTTAAATAATTTCCATCCCACCATCAACCTCGGCCTAGATCAATCCACACAAGCGGTCCATTTCCTGGACACTACTGTGCTAATAAGCGATGGACACATAAATACCACGCTATACCGGAAACCTACTGACCGCTACACTTACCTACATGCCTCCAGCTTCCATCCAGGACACACCACACGATCCATTGTCTACAGCCAAGCTCTAAGATATAACTGCATTTGCTCCAATCCCTCAGATAGAGACAAGCACCTACAAGATCTCTATCAAGCATTCTTAAAACTACAATACCCACCTGCTGAAGTGAAAAAACATATTGACAGAGCCAGACGAGTACCCAGAAGTCACCTCCTACAAGACAGGCCCAACAAAGAAAATAACAGAACACCACTAGCTGTCACCTTCAGCCCCCAACTAAAACCTCTCCAGCGCATCATCAGAGATCTACAACCTATCCTGAAAGATGATCCTTTACTCTCACAGATCTTGGGAGACAGACCTGTCCTCGCTTACAGACAACCCCCCAACCTAAGGCAAATACTCACCAGCAACCACACATCACTGAACAAAATCACTGACCCAGGAACCTATCCTTGTAACAAAGCCCGATGCCAACTGTGTCCACATATCTATTCAAGTGACATCATCATAGGACCTAATCACATCAGCCATACTATCAGGGGCTCATTCACCTGCACATCTACCAATGTGATATGTGCCAGCAATGCCCCTCTGCCATGTACATTGGCCAAACCGGACAGTCTCTACGCAAAAGAATTAATGGACACAAATCTGATATCAGGAATCATAATACTCAAAAACCAGTGGGAGAACACTTTAACCTGTCTGGCCATTCAATGACAGACCTGCGGGTGGCTATCTTACAACAGAAAAACTTCAAAAACAGACTCCAATGAGAGACTGCTGAGCTGGAATTGATATGCAAACTAGATACAATCAACTCAGGATTGAATAAGGACTGGGAATGGCTGAGCCATTACAAACATTGAATCTATCTCCCCTTGTAAGTATTCTCACACTTCTTATCAAACTGTCTGTACTGGGCTATCTTGATTAACACTTCAAAAGTTTTTTTTCTCTTACTTAATTGGCCTCTCAGAGTTGGTAAGACAACTCCCACCTGTTCATGCTCTCTGCATGTGTGTGTGTGTGTGTATCCTCTATATGTTCCACTCTATATGCATCCGAAGAAGTGGGCTGTAGCCCACGAAAGCTTATGTTCTAATAAATTTGTTAGTCTCTAAGATGCCACAAGTACTCCTGTTCTTTTTGCGGATACAGACTAACACGGCTGCTACTCTGAAACCTGTCAGATTTAGATTAAATCTCAGGAAAAACTTCCCAACTGTAAGAACAGTAGGACAATGGAACAGACTACCTAGGGAGGTTGTGAAAGCTCCTTCATGGGAGGTTTTCAAAAGAAGGCTAGATAGCCATCTGTCTTGGATGGTTTAGACACAACAAATCCTGCATCTTGGCAGGGGTTTAGACTAGCTGACCTTTGTGGTCCCTTCTAACCCTATGGTTCTATGAAATTTCAGCTTAATTGCACTAAGCCTCTCTAAAACCAAAATAAGTATCCATACTCACAGGGATTGCACCAATTTAACTAAATCAGGTTAAATTCACACCTTGCTGGAATTTAACTGGAGCATCTTCTTCAAGTAGACAAGACCTTAAATTCAGGTCTGGGGTTCAAATTCTGGACATTCCCTGTAAGAGCGTGAAAGCTGTAGTTCCTTTAAATTTGATGACTGGCTCAAGCCTAAGTCATATGAGCAGAGATTTTCAAAGGAGCATAAGGGATTTAGGCACCAAAACACATTAAAATTCAATGGGAGTTGGGCTTCTTGAAAGTGTCAGCCACGGTTCTTCCCTGGATGTACACCGTACATGGAGTCCAAATCAGAGTTCTGGCTTTTTTGTCCAGTGCTCTGTCTTGCTTTGGATATAGTGTAAGTGATGAAGAGAGTTCAGTGCATATTGACCTAGACATTTAAAAATATCCTGAACCGAAGTGTGCCTGGTCCTCTCCCGTCTGGTGGCCAGGCCCTTCATAGAATCACAGAAGATTAGGGTTGGAAGAGACCCCAGGAAGTCATCCAGTCCAACCCCCCGCCCAAAGCAGGACCAACACCAATAAAAACATCCCAGCCAGGGCTTTGTCAAGCCGGACCTTAAAAAACTCTATGGATGGAGATTCCACCACCTCCCTAGGTAACCCATTCCAGTGCTTCACCATGCTCCTAGAGAAATAGTGTTTCCTAATATCCAATCTCGACCTCCCGCACTGCAACTTGAGACCATTGCTCCTTGTTCTGTCATCTGCCACCACTGAGAACAGCTGAGCTCCATCCTCTTTGGAACCCTCCTCCAGGTAGTTGAAGGCTGCTATCAAATCCCCCCTCACTCTTCTCTTCTGCAGACTAAACAAGCCCAGTTCCCTCAGCCTCTCCTCGTAAGTCATGTGCCCCAGCCCCTAATCATTTTCGTTGACCTCCATTTTTCATCCAAAAGTCAGTACACACTCCCTCTCTGCTGCTGTAGTCCAGGCATTCAGCATGAAATGATATGTGCCTTAGGAACAATGAATGGACAACTGTCCTTGGGGTTGTCAGAAGAAACATGGATGGGGTCAGGAGGGGGGGCATGTACTGCAGGGACCATAAGCTTGGTTCTGCCTGAGGGGTGGGATGGAACGAGGGATATGGAGGTCAATGCATAACAAAGGTGCTGCCGTTAATTGGCAAGAGTCAATTTACCTGAAAGCTTTCTCCACACAAACACCTTGGTGTGCATGCACGGTTTTCACTGGAAAGGTTTCAGGTCTAGAGTTCACTCTGGAAGGGGCTCTCAGAGAGAAGGTATTTTTTGTCTAACACTTATTCACAAAATAGTCCTTCCCCAGGAGGTGCACACGTTCATTTTCTCTATGAAAAAGGCCACACAGGTTTTTTCCTTTCAAAAGATTCACAGGTCTGAGACTCCACATACAAAGTCTCAACAGAATGTTTTCTGTCAACAGAGCTTTAATGACAAATACTGGGCCATGCCCTTTTGCCCTGTCCAACAGGCCAGCAGGGGATTCCCCTAGCCCAAGAACAGCCTTCCCTTCCATTGATGAGCACAAGGACCAGCTCCTCTCATTTGCAATTGTATAACATATCTGTGGTAACTGCACAAAAATATTCCCAAAGATTCTCAAAACAGTGGTCACTGGGCACTTGCTAGCAGTAAATGAAGAGGTGACAGGTAACATGGTGTTGGCTCCTCCTCCTTGGTATGACAAGAGTGATCATGTGCTTGCTAAAAAGTATTAAACACGTCTTGTCATTGCCAGCTAGGAGTTTTATTACAGAATTTTAACAAATAGCTGACATAAAACAGCCCAAAATGAATACCACTCTCACCCACTGCTACTGCTTACACGAATTGTACTAGGTGTATAGCACCAGCAGTAGGTTAAGTGGCTGTTAGCAATAATACTATCACTTTTCCAGGAGCAAATGTCCAACGTATGGTAACAAAACTCATATAAAAGCTAAACCAAATAACCTTATCTTGCATTTTAGTGGAAGCTCAGGTTCTTTCAGATAAGCAAGTTCAGCTCTGGGAACTTATGGTGACAACATCCCCACTGATTTTAACTGCCATGGTGGAGTATGGAGTGAGAGGCACCTCTCAGATAACAAGATCCCCCCCTGAGCTGCAGCTGAAAGCAAGAAAGCCAGGGCAGAGACTTGAGTGCAGGTGTTATGTATCCATGTTGTCTGTGACTCTCTGGAGATGGGCAGCTGTGTTCTCCATTAGAAGGAACTCCCAAGTGGACTTTAGAAGTAGTCACAGGTAGAGCACACTGCAGCAATCCAAGATGGAGCTGACATGATGTAGATGAGAGTTGTTGGATCTTCACTAGAGAGGAATGGATGTAGGTCTCTGGACAGAGGCAGATAGTAAAAAGGAATATGGTCCACAGATGGTGTTTGTCAAGGATTAGAAATCAGCGAGGAGGTAGGAATCGAACAGTAGTAACAAATGTCATTTGCAACTTGAAAAGAGGTTAATGGGTGCCCACAAGCATCTGTACTAGGAGGACTGGTGGTGTTAAATAGTTTAATGATTGGGGAAAGTGAAGTATCAGTTTGTGATGGACATGCAATTATTGGGGAGATAGCCCAAGCACTATGATTGGTGATGCTGATTTCCTGGGATCTGTATCCAAATAAAGCACTTATAAACAGAGTAGTGCTGTTAAAGTCAAGAGCTGCACTAGTGTTAAATTTAAAACTAATTCAGGAGTGGAGATGACTTGTAACAATTTGTAAGATCATTACAGTTAAATTAGAGAAACTCAGGGTCCTGTTCATTAGTGCAGGGAGACATAAGTTGTCTGGGCAATTTAAAGCCAATACTAGCCACAACAGCAAGCAGTCTAGGTGTGTGTGGGGGAATCACGTTTGTTATAGGGCCCATTATCCGTACCCACCTAGACTAAGCCACGTCTGTTCAGAAAGGCCCCACACAAATGCACAGAAGAAATCTCACTGTTTCTCGGAATGAGCAATGAGAGAGAGTAGTGTGATCGTGCATTACTGAGCCAACAGAATGCTGTGCAACTATAGTGCCTATTATGAAAAGATAGGGGCATACTGTTATTTGTACAGAAGTGGCTAAATAAAACTGGAGGTGGGGGGAGAGGTATATTCTTCTCATTTGATGCAGGACCAGGGATGGTGGGAAGTCGGGGAGAGAGGTGGCTTAAGTTTTCATCACCTTTGCAGCCTCTTTCTTGTGGAGTTGGCTCAGGGCCACTTTAGTTCCTGGTGCTACATACAGCAGTCTAAGTTGGTGTCAATGACACCCTGCTGCTTATAATCCCAAGAAGTTGTTCCAACATCTGGGGATTGCCTGAATGCCCCTACATTGGAACCTTGGGTGGGAGGGGAAAGGGGGAGTCAGTGTAGAGTCATTGCCCCAGTGCTGTGCCACCTGGGCATTCCCAGGTAGATGGTTAAGCCTACTTTCTGGCTGTGTTGTGCCACCAGAGCAACACAAAATAGCTGTACTGAAGGGGAGAATTAGGGGCTTCCTCTCTAATTGAGCAGATGCAATAGTATTCTTCTCACTAGATAGAGCTAGAGGAGTCTGGCAAGTACGACTCTATCCTGGCAGTGACAAGCTGACAATTGTATTGCTACTTGGCAGATATGGCTTTCACTGCCTCCTGTTCAGCATTTCAAATGTCTCAGAAATCATCCAAAGAGAAATGAGATTCGATGCGGCCAGCAGGGAATGAAGGTTTATGTGGATGACATCATAGGTAAGGGAAGCCTGTGGAACAACTTAACCTAAGGCTAAAGCAAGTTCTGAAGGCTACAGAGGATGCTGGACTAAAATTAAAAAGATAAAAATATATGTGACAACAAACTGGCTATGATTCTTAGGACATAGGATTGATAAAGAAGGGGTGCGGTTAGCAATAGAAACAAAGCCATAGCTGAAAGGTCACCTCCTACAATGTATCAGAACTGGGGCTGTTCCTCTGTATGGCTGAATGCTGGAGAATCTTCATACTTCATCATTCTCAAAAGGCCAAGTCCTTTATGAATTGCTTAAAACTGCATGTGAATTTGGAATAAAGCACAGAGGCACACTTGTGGGGTTTTAAAATATCTGTTGACCACATTCCCAATATTGGTATTTTATGATCTACAGTTCTTTTTACAGATGCTGGTAGCTATAGTATTGATGGGTTGTTACTCTAGTTACAGAATCAGTAGAAATTGAGCAATTGGAATATGATTTAGAAAAATATTGGTTTGAAATTTTCAAAGTCAACTAGAAGACTTAGCCCCAGAACATTTGTAGGGCTAAATACCCTAGAGGGCTTTGCAAATCTTGACCTATTATGCATTCAGATTCCAAGAGCAGATGTGCTCAAAGGGAGAGAATGTCTAGCAAGCATGTGGCCATGTAAGAGAGTCACAGGCCACTTGCATGAACTTGATAATGTCATGTTGGTGACAGACGACAAAGTGCTTGTATTTTTAATAAACAGTATAGACCTAAACAAGATACATATTAAATACCAGAGATTGCTCATGTGTTTGAGATATAAATGTATTGCAGAATAGGCACATAGATGACTGTCCACCTTGTTAGAAAGACCATAGAGGTGACTGACACTGCACCGAGCCCTAGTGAACACCCAGCTTCTCCAGAGGCGTGGGATATGTAGAAGCCCACATATGTGCTACTTAGTATATCCACTCACTCTCACTACAGAACTGCTTCAAATAGCTTCTTGGGCTGATACACCACCGGAAACCAAGGTTATGGCTAGCTTAGTTACTTATCAGAGGTTTAGCATCCAGTCTATGATTTTTACGTAATGAAAGGTGAACTTTCTGAAGATGAAGGTCTGATTACGTATAGCATTTGTACTGTGTTCTTAAGTCCTTGTAAAGGATACATGAGGAATATTAAGCCCTCAGAAATGCTGGAAGGAGCCCTAATGTCCGTGTGATGGCCCACTTGTAGGGTGAAAACATGAATTTTGCAGAATGACCTGACAAACACAACTCAAAGAATTTCCCATTGCCACAGGGCTACCCAATAGGCTTTGGAAAAGAACACTAGAGGTGTAGGTGTGTGTGTGTGTGTGTGTGTGTGTGTGTGTGTGTGTGTGTGTGTGTGTGTGTGAAGAGGAGGAGACATGGCTGTTTGGTAACCACTATTTTTCTAGATTTGTAAGAAGTCTACTTCTTGCTAGACCAGGGGTGGGCAAACTTTTTGGTCCGAGGGCCACATCTGGATGGGGAAATTGCATACAGGGCTGGGGGGGGGGGTGCAGGAGACAGTGCAGGATGTGGGGAGGGGATGCAGTGTGCAGAAAGGGGCTCAGGGCAAGGGGTTGGGGTGCAAGAGGGGGTGCGGAGTGCGGGAGAGGGATCAGGGCAGGGGGTTGGGGTGCAGGAGGGTTTGGGGTGCGGGCTTCAGCCTGGCACTGTTTAACTTGATAGGCTCCAGAGTGGCAGCAGCGCGCAGCGGGGCTAAGGCAGGCTCCCTGCCTGCCCTGGCTCCACGCTGCTCCTGGAAGCGGCTGGCACCATGTCCTTGTGGCCCCTGGTGGAGGGGGGGCAGAGGGCTCCGTGCACTGCCCTCGCCTGCGTATATCTCCCTCAAAGCTCTCATTGGCCGCAGTTCCCCATTCCCAGCCAATGGGAGCTGCGGGGGGCGGTGCCTGCAGATGAGGGCAGTGCATGGAGCCCTCTACCCCCTCTCTCCCTCAGGGCTGTAGTGCTGGCTGCTTCAGGGAATGGCGTGGAGCCAGGGCAGGCACGGATCCTGTCTTAGCCCCGCGGTGCCATGGGATGGATCTGGCCCGTGGGCCATAGTTTTACCACCCCTGTGCTAGACCCACCGGTAAACAGGGCTTAGCAAAGTTAAAAGGATTTTTTCTCAATTTGACATCTGGAAATATTTTCTGACAATGGGCCATAAGTTGCCAGTTCTGAATTCCAACTTTGGGGGATATAGTACATCAAGGACATTAACTCTAGTCTTCACCACCCACAAAGGAATGCAGTGGCAGAGAAAACAGTAGATATTAGAGAATTCTACAACAAAAAGACCCCGTACTAGCTCTGCTGAGCTGTAGGGCAAACCTCCATGTTAGTCATCAGAGTTAACTCAGGGCAGCTGTTCGTGGGTTGACAACTAAGAACAACGCTGCTGTTCTCAGAGGTAAATTTTAGGTCTGAGTGGCCCTGGTCAAAGGATGTGAAGCTGAGAGGTGCCAAATCTAAAAGGTGTTTTGGCTTTCTTCATTAATTGTCAGAATGCTGCCTGGAGCTTACTCAAAGGTAAACTAGGAAACTCAGACCTGAAAAAACTGGATGAGAAGTACTGAACACCACTAGCTCCTAACAGTAAAACAAGCTGCACACAGAGATTCTATATGGTCAAAACTAATTAAGGAACTCAGTACAGAGGAAGAGGAAGTATCTTCAGCTGGTTCCAAGCCCAGCAGGACTGACATGACCCTAACTGCAATGGTACTATCACCACTGCCTTAGAGAAAGGAGGTAATCCTGTTGAATCCTACTGAACAGCACTTTCCCTCTCTCGTATTTGAAAATTCAAGTGACTCAACTGGACAAAACCCTCCTTGAGGTCAGAAGACAAGACCTAACTGTAGGTGGAGCTGGGATCTTTAATTTAATTTTTTTAAACATTTTTATTACCTTGTTTACACTGAGGGAAAATGTGAGGATATGTTTCCTTAAATCTGTAGCAGAAAGCCAGGCAGTTGGAGGCTGAGGACGTTTGTAGGAGATGCCTATAGGGAAACAGAGAGAGAACGACTTTAGGAATAATTCTGTTTTCTTTAGTTTAATACAATTCTGTGTTAGAAGAAAGTAACTTTTTCTGTCAGGGCATGATGCCAACTGCTTGGGTTTAGGAAGGAACTCTACCTACATGGGCATAATAATCCTTAATTGGTCCATTGGAGTTTTACTCCATTTCAAACATCTAGTCCTCATCTTGCCACCAGCTGGGTTATCTATAATCTAATAATAGGCTAGGATCAGCTGTGGACCCAGTAGGCCCCTAAAGCAGCAATATATTTTGGCAAAGGTCAGTCATACTCCTTCACTTGATGGTTCAGCCCAAGCTTCCATGCATACATCTTAATGCTTTCCTTTTTCTTCCATCTCATCTGGATTGTGATGTAGTCAGCTCTCCTTCAGCCAGAGCTCTATCAGGGCTTGGGAAAATAATGATGTTGTATAGTACAACTACATAGACAAAAGCCTTAGTGCTTAGTATCACCACCATACTGTTGGTGCTGCAACCCTTGCCCTCTTCAGGGATCTTCTGGGTGTCTCTCCTCATTGCCAACTCTGTGCTTCCTCACTCAGGGGTTCCCTTTCCCCAGCTGCCCAGAATTGCTGCCTCCCTCAGGAGGAAAGTCCCCACACAACGGCAGGGACTTGTTCTTGCTTTAACTCTGAACCCTACTCACTATCTGCTGCAGGGTGTGGAGGTGTGATTTGACAGACAGCAGTGGATGGTTGCTGGTGCCCTTTGAGTGGATGAGTAGACCTAAGGCTGCCACTATGGCCTCTCCTCCTTTGCCCCATTCTCCTGCCTCCCTTTCCCAGCCCTTCCTTCTCCATCCCCCTCCTTTCCCATCCCCCAATTCCCTCTGATATCCCACTCTGCCCCCCACCCGCTCACAGCCCCCCTTGCTGCCCCTTCCCCTCCACCCCCTCTCCCGCCTCTGGCTCCCACATACTTCCACTTTGCTCCTACCTTCTGCCCCCACCCTCCCAATTCTGCCCACTATCTCCCGCAGCTCTAATCTTCCCCCCACTCCTCACATGGCCCCCCTGCCCGCACAGTCCCCCCGGCTCTGATCTGCCCCTTCCCCGCACCGCCTCAGTCCAGCCGCCCGCTCCCCGGCCGGCGCGGCCCCTTTAATTCCCTCGCTCCCCTCCCCCTCCCGGCCGCTCCAGCCTCCATTTTCCAGCGGATCCGGCACCTGGAGGTAGTGGCGGCGGGAGCGGCCCAGACACCCCAGCCTGGGCATGGCTGCCAACATGTACCGGGTCGGAGGTAAGCCCCCCTCGCCTCCCCGGGGGCCCGAGTCTTCCCCCCCGCCGGCCGCTCCTCCCCGTGGGCTAGCGGCGCGTCACGGCCCCCCCACCCCGCCGGGAGCAGGAGCAGCCCGGGCAGGGGGGCAGAGTTGGGGTCTGGCAGGAGACGGGTGCGGTGGGGCTAGGAGGCTGTAGGGGTGGGAGTAGAATGTGCGGTGGGGCTGGGGGCAGAGTTGGGGCTAGAAGTGGGGGGGGTGGAGTTGGGGGGCTGGCAGAGGATGGGTGCTCTGGGGCCAGGGATTGTAGGGGTGGGGGTAGAATTTGGGGTTGGGTATGTTTGGTGATTGTAGGATGGAAGCTGGCATGGGATGGGCGCTCTGGGATGGGAAGGGGGTTGTAGGGATGAGGTGGGGAGGGTTAGTGTGTGTGGAGTTGGGGGAGAGGGGTGTGTGGCTGGGTTTGGGGCTCTGGTGCTGATAGAGGATGAGTGTCATGGGGTTGAGAGGGTATTAGGGCTGGGGAGTTGAAAGGGGAAGGTTGATGGGGTGTGTGTGGGGTGAGGGCTTGGCAGGGGGTGGGGTTGGATGGGGTGCAGTGCTGGGGGTTGTGGAACTAGGGAGATGTATGGGGGCAGAGTTGGGGGTGGGGGAGTGTGGAGCAGAGTTGTGGGCTGAGAGTTGGGGATGGGCTTTCAGAGTAGGGTTGTGGGTTAATAGGTATGTGGGGGGTGCAGAGTTGGGGGATGTAGGAGTGAAGAGGAGCTTGTGTGGCTTTGCGTGGGCTGAGGTGGAGGACCAGGAGAGGCTTTCTCAGTAGTTCATACAGTGTGGGTGGGGTGCTGTGGGTGCATGGAGTATGGATGTTTGTGGAAATAGTTCTGCTGGTTTCTGTCTTCTCTCTCCCCACCATTGTTTTATGGTGGCTTTTGCTTGACTCCTACCCCTTCCCTTCTAGGCATCCTGCTCAGAGTCCCACACTTCTGTCTGACTGTCCCATGTTTCTTTCATGTGAGGAGAAAGAAGAGGCTACAGGAGTATGGGGTTGAATTATAGGGAATTTAAACTTTGAAAGTGTGGCCTGGTGTGGATGGTTTCCTAGATGACAGCTGTGCTGTGGAGCTTTCTTATTCCTGGGAGTGAGGTGGGGAGGAATAGTGCAAGGGGGTTCTGTTCTGAATCAGCCCCCTGTATCTAAGAATGCCCCATTTCCTTTGACATCCAGAGACCATTATGGTGCTATCAATTCCAGGAAAAATGTATTAATGAAGAAGATATGGCAGGAATGACAGGCAAAGCAGAGAGTGGCAGGAGACCGAGACCAAGTCCTAGTCCTGGCTTCCAACTATTGTCCTTTTTGCTAATCACTCTCCACTCACCTTGGCCTAGCTCAGGGGTCGGCAACCTTTCAGAATTGGGGTGCTGAGTCTTCATTTATTCACTCTAATTTAAGGTTCCATATGCCAGTAATACATTTTAACCTATTTAGAAGGTCTCTTTCTATAAGTCTGTAATATATAACTAAACTATTGTTGTATGTAAAGAAAATAAGGTTTTTAAAATGTTTTAGAAGTTTCATTTAAAATTAAATTAAAATGCAGAGCCCCCCCGGACCAGTGGCTAGGACCTGGGCAGTGTGAGTGCCACTGAAAATCAGCTCGCATGCCGCCTTCGGCACGTGTGTGGCCGGTTGCCTACCCCTGGCCTAGCTTTTTATATTCCCTTGCTTTTGTCTCCTCATTAGGTGCCTCTTACTTTGTCACATCTACCCACGCCTCTGATTGTATTTGGCTTGGTGAGGAGATATGATGTGGCTCCCATCTGTCCTAACTTTGCCTCTTTGGCTTCAGAGAATGCTGAGCATAACTGCTATGGATTGGGTTTATTGAGGGCAGGATTCTGAAGGAGCTAAAGGGGTTTGTGTCTCTTGGTTCCTGTTGTGATTTGTAAAACTGATTATTTCACAGGGATTGACCATTTGGCATTTAATTCAGTCTCACAGGTCTTGCTGGAATCTCATCTCTGGAGCATTGAATGCCAGGAACCCTGTTCTGTGGGTCATATTGTTTAGGGAAAGGCTATTAGACAAAGTTACCACTCTCCATTATTTTACATATGGATGTGGCCTTGACTTGACACACATTACAAGCCCTATATAGATGATCCAGCAGTCTCTAGTTGACTATTACTATTAGAAGACATTAGTTCAGTCTGAGCTAATGAAAGAAGTTGTGTTGGTTGTATCACCGTGAAAGGAGAGAACCTCCCATTTCAAAATTGGTTATGTGTGCACATCTCGAAAGGGCCATCTTCAATATGTTTCTGGTTCCCTGATGAATACTTGTTTTTGGTCATCCAGGCGTATTGTCAGGAGTTACTTTAGCATCCATCGGAATTACTCCCGGGGGAATTCTGCGCCACTGTGTGCATGCAGAATTCATGTGCCACACAGAATTTTTTCCCCTGCAGAAAATACGTTCTGACGGAAAGGTGCTGCAGCTGCGTCTTTCACTCACCGAATTGCTGTGGCACCAGAACAGAGTGGCCACTCTTGGGTGGGAGCAGCCCCAGCTCAGATAGGGAAGCGAAAGAGGCTACCTTTCTCACAGTGCCTAGCCCATGGGGCCAGGTCAGCAGGAACGGGATATGGGGTGGACGGATGTATAGTGTGGGGCACATGGGGCTTCTGGGGGGGATCACAGATGCGGGGGGGAATAGATGGGTGCAGGCTGAGTGGGGGTGCAGGGCCACATGGGGATAGGAGGAGGGGAGTACATGGGTGGAGGAGGGTGGCTGAGTGCGGGTGCAAGGACAGATGGGGGAGAGCGAGTGCAGGGACACATGGGACAAGTGTACCTGACTGAATGAGAGGCTAGGGGTCAGCCAGGGTCTGCATGGTGGAGGCTCCCTAACAATTCCTACTCACCTCCCCAAAAAAACCCTGTTCCATACTTCTCCAACCCATACCCAACACCCTCCCAAGTTCACACCCAGGCTCCTTCCCAGTAATGACTTCCCTCTCCCTCAGCTCCTCCATTACCCCTGACTCAGCCTAGCCTTTGCGCTGCTTCTGAAGGGTGCAGTAAATAAATTTCTGTATTGTAGTTTAAATGAATTATTACTCTGAGTTGTGTATTAATATGCCTAGTAAGGAATCTGTTTGTCAAAAAACATTTCCTGAATCTTTTTTGTTGTCTGTATTGTTACAGACATAGTTGCTGACAGGTATTTTGAAATAAATTACCAAAATAATTGAAACTTACATGATTATATTATTTTGACAAAATATGCAGAATTTTGAAATATTTGTACAGAATTTTTAATTTTTTGGTGCAGAATTCTCCCATGTGTAGGGAATGATGACCCTGGTATATTGACTCAAGATCCAGTGGCTGCCATAATCATAATGGGTGTGTACTAGATAGTTTTTGTCTCAATAGACATAGGTAGCAATACTTTCTAAACTTATTTTGATGTTGGGATTGACAGAAGTCATAGTGAAGATTTCTTTATTATGGTCTTGTCATAAACTTGTGCAAACTGTTGTCAGGGCTCACCTTTGCTGCAGTAGATGTGTGGAACCTATTTTATTTCTGTCCTGGGAAACTAACAGCATTTTCTAATATAGACTACAATGCACCTAGTGGACCTCTCTGTCTTTGTAGGACACTTTAGCTATCTTTTACCCTCTAATGTTGACACAGTAGTTTCTAAATATCATCTTCCTTAAAACCATCCTCGCAGTCACCAGGGTGTATAGATGACCTGTAGCAGATGAAATGTAAAGTAAAGATGCCAGAGCATCAGGAGCAGACATTAAACACTGAGTTTGACTGATCATCCTTAAAGAACTGTTAGAAATCATGTGCCTTGAATATAATAGAAGTGAAGAAGAAAAGCTTTACCATAGCATCTATGAAAGCCCAAACAACCTGAAATCTTCTGGGTAGTAGACAGCATGGTGAATGTGGTCTGCTTTTGTTTGGAAGCAGTCAAATTTTTGACAAGATTTATTAGGTTTACAGTGACTGGCTGCCTGTATAATGGCAGATCCTTCTGGATTTCCTGTTTCTGCAAATGTAGTTGGACAAATGTGACACCTAAAGATAGTGGGGAGCTTTGGGCTGTGACCTACAGCTTGGATTTATGTCCCTGCTGGCTAGTGAAGTCATGAGGTGGATAAGTTTTATGTTCACTGTTATCTGAGTGCTAACTCTTCCACTCAGGAGGGCAACGTATCAGAACAGTTATGTGCATGTTCAAGAAGCCACCTCTTGATACTGACAGTCCTGCTAACGATATTCCTGTCTATAACATCTTCTTGGAGAAACTTAATGGAAAGGTTCTTGCCTTATCTGGAGTTTTAAGAGTTACCCTTTGATTTAGGTGTTAGGCCTGGATATAGACAAGAACAGAGCTAGTTTTGTGAGTCTATCATACTGTCTTACAAAAGAAAAAATGCCACATACCAGTCTTTACAATAAAAATATTGTTAACGCATCACTAGGGACCAGGAGCTGACTTTTTTTTTTCCCCCCCCTATGTGATATACCGCCTGTAGAATCTGTGGAACTCCCCAGGATTTTCTTCTTATGGCCCCTATCATTATAGTGTCTGATCGCCTTTCCCATATTAGTGAATTTATCCTCATGACACCTTAGTGATATAGGCAAGTAATATTATCCACTCTCTTTAAGATGAGGGAACTGAGACACACAGATTAAGGAAGTTTGTGCCAGAGCTAAGGATTGAAGCAGATCTTGGGAGTCCCAGTCCAGTACCTTATTCTGTCACACCTTCTATTTAGTGTGTATGTGAAGTTGATAGAGGAGATGGTGAGAGTGCAGTGTTATCAATATAACACTCAGCTCTGTATCATATCTCTCTCCTCAGACCCAAGTGGTGTGGTGTCTGCTTTCCCAGCATTTAGCTGAAGTTGAGTCTTGGTTGAAGCTGAACAGAGGTAGAGCAGAGGAAATGTTGGGTTGAAGGAGTGAAATAATCAGCAGAAATGGTGAGAGTGAGGTCTGCTTCCTGGACTGTGAGGGTAGGCTTGCCATTTGCCAACAAGCTTTGCAGTTTAGTGGTCCTATTCAATTCATGACTGCTTCTGGATTATCAGGGCTCAGCCGTAGCTAAGTGTGGGGTTTTTCATCATCTCCTTGCAACTTTCTTTATGTGGAGCTTTCCACAGTGTTCTAGGATTTTGTCCTCTCCAGTCTGGACTGCAATGTGCTTTAGTTTTAGGCCACATCTGAAGACTTCTAGAAACTTCTGCTGGTTCCAGATGTGTTGCCATTTTAGTTAGCGGTGTTTTTTGGATTGGCCATATTAGGACAGTTGTGTCAGTACGCACCAGAGACTTTAAATATCTTCCTGTATACAACTCAAAATATTAATTTTTTGAGCCCTTTATGGTTTGGTCCTGATTACTTTGTATCTATATCTGTCCTGTTACACTATCATGAGAGTTGAGATCAGCTAGGAAGCAATTTACTGATAGCCCCAGATTTGTGTGTGAATGGAGCTGGGTGCAGAGCATTCAAGATGGGGCATTTTAAATCTAGACTTCACTTTTTTTGTTCTACAGAGCCTGAGTTACTGGCCTTCAAAATATGTTGCAAAACCTCTTGATTCAAGCTTTGTGTGTGTGTGTTGGTGGGGGGAGGTGTAAGGTAGCCAGGGTGTGTGTGTGTGTGTTTTTTTTTTTTTTAAATGGCGTAGGTGACACGTCTAAAAAGTTTTCTGGAACTGACATTGCAAATATTATAACTTGTTCATCTGCCTGGAGGGTGTCACAAATAGGGTTTATGCAGTTATAGCCATCCTCAGAAGGGGACACCCATCAATTTAGGTCCAACATTTTCAGAAATAAGTAACTATTACTGATGATGGTATACATAAGATTATTATAAGTTATCTAACCTCTTTCAGTTTTCTCTCACCAGTTTGATTAGTTGTGTACACTTGGCAGCACTTTGAGTCCAGTCCAATTCCATTAGCAGTAAGAACATAAGAATGGCCATATTGGGTCAGACTAGTGGATATCTAGCTAGTGCCAGATGCCTCAGAGGGAATTAACAGGGCAGAGCAATGTATTGAGTGATCTATCCCCTGTTGCCAGTCTCTGCTTCTGGCAGTCAGAGGTTTAGGTCCTCCTAGAATATGGGGTTGCATCCCTGATCATCTTGGCTAATAGCCATTGATGGACCTATTCTCTATGAAATGCTCTAATTCTTTTTCAAAAACGGTTATAGTTTTGGCGTTCACAACGTCTTCTGGCAATGAGTTCCACGGATTGACTGTGTGTTGTGTGAAGAAGTACTTCCGTATGTTTGTTTTAAATTAATTTCAGGTGACCCTCTGGGTTTTGTTTAATGTTAAGGAGTAAATAATAGTTTCCTATTGACTTTCTCTATACCATTCATGATTTTTATAGACCTCTATCAAATCCCTCCTAAGTCACCTCTTTTCTAAGATGAACAATCCCAGTCTTTTAAATCTCTCCTCCTATAGAAGCTGTTCCATATGCCTAATCATTTTTGTTGCCCTTTTCTAAATGTTTTCCTGTTCTAATGTATCTTTTTTTTTTGAGATGGGGCAACCAGAACTTCAAGCAATAGGTGTGGATGTACCATCAACTTATATAGTGGCATTGATATTTCATCTTAATAGCTATCCCTTTCCTAATGGCTCATAACATTTTGTTAGCTTTTTTGACTGCTGCTGCACATTGAGCAGATGTTTTCAGAGAATTATCCACAATGATTTCAAGATCTTTCTTGAGTGGTAACAGTTAATTTAGACCACATCATTTTGTATGTATAATCTGAATTATGTTTTCCAATGTGCTTTACTTTACATTTATCAACATGGAATTTCATCTGCCATCTGCTTGCCCAGGCATCTAGTTTTATAAAATCCCTTTGAAACTCTGCGCAGTCAGCTTTGGACTCTACTAAATTACTCAAGATAGTTTTGTCTGCAAACTTTGCCACCTTACTGTTTACCTTTTTTCCAGTTCATTTATGAATATGTTGAACAGTACTAGTCCCAGTACAGAATCTCGGGGGAACCTGTTATATTTCTCTCCATAGTGAAAACTGACAATTTATTCTTACCCCTTTGTTTCCTGTCTTTTAACCAAATACTGGTCCATGAGAGGACCTTCCCTCTTATCCCATTACAGCTTACTTTTCTTAAGAGCCATTGGTGAGGGACTTTTTCAAAGACTTTCTGAAAGTCCAAGTACACCGGATCACCCTTCTTCACATGTTTGTTGACATCCTCAAAGAATTCTAATAGCGTGAGGTGTGTTTTCTGTGTACTAAAGCTTTGTTGACTCTTCCCCAACATATTGTGTTCATTTATGTATCTGATAATTCTGTTCTTAGTTTCAACCAATTTTTTGATACTGAAGTTAGGCTTATTGGACTGTAATTGCCAGGATTGCCTCTGGATCCTTTTTAAAAAAATTGGTGTTGTTTTAGCTATCCTCCAGGTACTAAGGCTGATTTGAGGATAGGTCCCATACCACAGCTGGTAGTTCTGTGGTTTCATATTTGAGTTCCTTCAGAACTCTTGGGTGAATACCATCTTGTACTGGTTACTTATTACTGTTTGTTTAGTCAGTTTGTTCCAAAAACCTCCTCAACTGACACCTTAATGTGGGACAGTTCCTTAGATTTGTCACCTAAAAAGCATTATTCAGGTGGGAATCTCCTTCAGATCCTCTGCAGTGAAGACCAGTGCAAATAATTTGTTTAGCTTTTCTGCAATGGCCTTGTCTTCCTTTAGTGTGCCTTTTAGCATCTTGGTCTTTCATCGTTTCACAGCTTGTAAGCCTGTTTTGTGTATCAAAAAGGGTGAAAGAAAAACAATTACCGTGGGTTTACAATTTTTATTATAGTACCTGATAAAACTTCCAAGGCTTTGTCTACACTAGCACTTTTGTTGGTAAAACTTATGTAGGTCAGGGGTGTGGGAAAAAAAAAAACACACTGTGACCGACATAAGTTTCCCCGACAAAAATGCTGGTGTAGACAGCACTACGTCAGGAGCGGTTCTCCTGCTGACATAGCTAATGATGCTCATTGTTTTTTTTTTTTTTAATTATGCTGGTAGGAGAGCAGCTGTACCGCTGTAAGGTCCGTAGTGTAGATGTAGCCTAAGTCTCTCCTATTTTTTAAATTGACTAGATATTAAGTTGAGCATCCCCCTTTGTAAGGTTGCCTAAGCATTTTCATTCTAATTGGTCCTTTTCAGTTTTGTACATTTGTCATTCTCTTTTCAGCCAGAAATCTTCCATTTGTGTCCTCTTACAAAGTGGGGCATGTGTGTAAGGGTATAATTTCAAAACAGATTTTAAGATGACAAAAGTAGAGTAAAATACATTTACAATTATTAATCAAAAGTAAAATAAAGCATATTTTAAACACTTCAGTAGTTTAGGGTGGAAACTTGAAATTTGGTAGTGTGTATTCCTGGGTTGGACTTCAGCCTTTTTTTTTTTTTTTTTTTTTTAAATAGTGTAGTGTCTGCTTTTATTTGCAGAAATATAATAATCTTTTGACAATGTGATTGTGATGACATAAAGTTAAAATTAGTTAACCAAAGTGTCAAATGGGGAAAGGGGTTTGATACATTGGATTCTCACTATCTTATTCCTCTAACTTACAAACTTGATTCTTAAAAAATTCAGTATTTTCTGTTTTTCTAGTGAAGTTTTAATAAGAGTCTTGAGTATCATGAGGTCTTGTAGTACTAAGGCTCCATTACTTTACAAAATTAACTACAGTAGATCTTGAATACCATGAAGTATTTTTGAAACATCATTGCTTTTTAAAAACCTTTTGTTTTCTTACTAATTTTTTAATTCATAATTGGCCTGTTGGACTGTCCATCATTATAGTAGAACCTCCTTAATTCTTATTAATGATCAAACAATTAGGAAAATTGCATGAGAAGTTTCTTTTACTGAAAAAAGCATTTCAGTATTAAAGTCCCTTTTTAAAGTAATTTTGGTTACTCTAATTAAAGTTTCATACTTTAAAATCGTGCTTAGATGAGTGATTTCCATTAGTAGATAGCAAGTTTCTCTTGCTGGAAGTAGAAACAAAGCTTTTTCACAAATATCCAATAGTTGTGATAGAAGCTAATGATAAATTGCAGGATGCTATTGATTGGTGTTGAGAATTAAAATCTGAGCACATGTAAGCCTTGAATATTTCTAATAAGCCTTTGCTCATCTACTTCTTTTAGTAACATCATAATTTTGAGGTAAAGCCTAAGTTGGACTTAACATGAAGAAAAGTGTTGCTCACCCTTTCTCAAAAGCTACAAGAAATGTCTTTCTCTTTTTTCAGGAGAATTTTTAGTATTCTAGGATCATTCAAGATGCTTTTTTTTTTTTTTTTTTTTTTTTTACTTTTTTTCCCCCCTTTCTTTATGGAAATTTAAAATACAACCTGCAAAGACACTCACCCACTGTTCTGTGTTTATATATGCTTTCCTAGTTGCAAAAGTTAAAGTTGCAACTTTCACCCACTCATAAACTTCTCAAACTAGACCTAGTCCCAGTTGGTTGAAAATATTCCTCTATTCAGAGCTTTTGAATCTTGCCACATATCACTCTTTGACTTTCATCTTGGGCAGATCTCTTCTAACACAGGGACTTTGCGAGACCCCCCAGTAGCCTGCTGGCTGTTAGACTGAGCAGTCATATGTGAAACAGACTATGGAAACCACATGATCAAAAAATTCAATCCTGCAATGGCAAAGTAAGTCTCTTACAGAGCCTGGGGCATCTTCAGGGCACTGAGCAAAAGTATGTACCTGACTATTTTGGGGGCATGTCTACACTTTGTCTATAGCTGTGCCAGCACAGCCCCGTAGTATAGATGGAGGCTGTATTGACAGGGTTTTTCTGTTGGTATAAGAACACCACCTCTTTAAAGATAGCTATGTTGATGAAAACCCTCTTCTGTCAAAATAACTTTTCAGGGTAGATATAGTTATGTCAGCATAGGTGTGTTAATTGCTGCATGGTATTTTCATACCCCTGGCTGATGTAGCTATGCTGATTAAAACTTTTCAGTGTAGACTGTAGGCCTTGTTGGAACCCTAGGCATGGCTAAGAGGGTGAACCAAAGTAGGCCTTGTCAGAATAGTAACATCTAGGTATCAACTAATCGAGTAAGCACTTCCTGACTGGAGAGGATGGTACAAGATTACACCGACCCCCTACTAAAGATAAGGTGGGGATGACAAGATAATGGATGAGGATGTTTTGTTTGAACTAGCAGGTACAAGGTATAAGGATGGTAACAATATCTGAAGTGTAATAGGTAACATGTTTGTTTCAATGTATGAAAAGCAGAAATCATAGGAGAGGCAACTTTGTATTGGCCTATAAGACAGCATTCTGTTCCCTTGATTACGCTGATACCTTGTTGCAGGCATACATGTTAGTGCACCTGTAACTGTTGAGGCAGGGCACTAGGACTGTGTCTTGTTGATAATAAACCTGGCCGACTACCTTGGTCATCGAACCGAGCCTGTGGTCTGTCTTTATAAGTGACGTTGAGGTCAGCTGAATCAGCAAACTGCACTCTCTCCTGGTGTAGCTAGCATCTGAGCTCCACGAACAGCATAGGAGCAATGCACCAGCACACCCAACAGCATTAACAGTGGTGACCCTAACTGCTGATCTGGTGAGCTGACTGCTCTGAGGGTCACAACCTGAGATGGCAGAAAACTTGAAGCTAGAAAATCCCCACAAACAGCATAGGAGCAATACACCAGCACACCCAATAGCACTAACATGGATAGAAGTTTGAGCTCTCTCACGGCAAAATAATTTACTTTGTGTGCACTTCCCTGGATGTCATCAGGCACTTCAGTTTAGCAGAGAAGCTGGAACATAGGGTCCAGTCTCCTATACTCTTTGGTCTTGTCTTCACTATGAAAAAGAATGTGTCCTTATCTTGAGTTAAATAACAGGCGGTAAAAGCCAAGTGAAGGTAAGGCAGTTTGTAATTGACACATAATTTAACAGGCTGCAGTAAATGCAAGGCTTCTCCATAGTCTTTAACTCAATCTGATACCTTGTGTGAAAACTACAAACTGCCTTCTCTTCACTTAAGACATTAGTTAATTTGAGATGAGACACCTTTTTTCCTTGCAAAGACCCCCTTTTGGTGCTTTAATATGGTATTGAATAACCTCAGGGGCTCTCCTTTTGTAGCCTTTGGGGGGAAAAAAAACTTTCAGGAATTTAAAACCATTTTCTTAATGGCCCTCTAAGCTAGCCAAAGGGTGCTGCATTTTAGGCTCTTTAGAAAGGAAGCCCATGGTCAGAAAGGAATTCTTCTTTGTCCTGAACAGCTGGTCCACCGTAAAAAAGGGAAAACTTGATAAGAATAGCAAAGGTCACAAAAAAGCAGGCACTCAACTCACTTTTCTGGCAATAAGGATATTTGCCTTTGAGGCTGAGGTAGCTGAAGAGGGAATCTAGGAAAGGTGGTTGTCCAAATGGTTTCAAAATGGCTGTTGTAAATCCTAGATATATTACTGGAAACAGCACATTCTCAAGAGAGCAAAGCTTAGCAGAAGGATTTTATGTCTGCTTCCAAAAAGAAGTTAAGTATATCAGTCCTCTTGTTGCCAGACAGTAATGAAGTATTAATGGAAAAGCCCCAGCAAGCCTAAGAGATGAATTAAATAAGCCCCCAAAGTCTTGATGAAAGACCAAGGCACACTAAGAAGCTCTATTGTGGCACAACACAACTTAGTTCTAAAACCTGATTATGATGGCATCATATTCACCTTTGCATCTTCTCCTCTGAGATCCTAGATGAATATTTCCTGGGTAACTTGGACATTGAGGGGAGGTCATTGAAAAGGATAGTTTTCCATCATAATACCTCTTGTTTTCAAGAAAAACTTTTCAGTTTGACAAATACATGAGCATATGGTACAAACTGAATACCTGGTATAAAACAAAGGACATAATAACCCAATCTGCCAATATACCTGATATATTAGGTTTCCTACAGGGTGATGTTAGTGAGCCTGAAGTTAAATGCCTTATACAAACATGCTTCAGCTGTCTCTAGGCCACTGGGAGTGGAGTAACAAGGATTGATTTCCTGACCACACCATATAAATGATTTTTAAGAGCAAAAGTGCTTCTTAATTCTCCAGGTAGTGCCCTGGAAGCTTAATCTTGTTTTTAATGTCCTCATAGAGTCCTCTTTCAAAACCCTACTAACACTCAGTGTCTGTATCTTACCTTCAAGTTAGAATTCCTAGTAGCAATTACACCATTTCACAGCTAAGAGCCTTACTTATGGAATCTCACTAATATAGCTGTCTACCATTCAGAGTGGACCAGTGTTAAACTGCTATTTTTCATGAGTATGGAGAGGACATGCTTGGTTCCTTTTTGCCCCTGCCTGGTGCACCCAATGGGGGAAAGAAATGAGATAGACTGGATGGAAGAAGGGCATTTGGAGCACTGCTAGGATAGGAAAAGATTTTTGCAAAAGTACCCAGATCTGCTTGTTCTCTATTATCTGGTAGTTAAAAGTGGGTGGGGGGGAACCATTCAAATTCCTCCAGTGCTACATTGTTAAAGCTGTGTATTAAAAAAAGCTTATAAATTCAAAGCTATTAAACCTACTGGAAAAACTGTGGTCCAGATTACTCTTTTTGCAGCAGAAAATTCTTACGTTTTCAAGGAAGAGATTTGAAAGGTGGCTGTGGGCTTCTGTTCATACATTTTCTAGACATTTATAAACTAGATATCTAGTCTTTGCTGAATGCTACCTTTACGAGGAAGGTACAGATTGCAACAATCCCACTTAAGACAAAATAAAGTTGGTTCTTTCCCCCCTGCCGCTGTGTACTCCTTTTGAGTAAAGGCTTGGCTACACTTGCGAGTTACAGCGCATTAAAGGTGCCCTAGGCGCAGTAGCTCAATGCCTGTCCACACTGACAAGGGACGTAGAGCACTCTGACTTCACGGCTAGAGCGCTCCTTGTATTCCACCTCGGCAAGTAGAATAATGTTTGATGTGCCCCTGCTGGAGCGCCCCAACGTCAGTGTGAATGAGGTGTTGCATTACTACGCTCTGATCAGCCTCTGGAAATGTCCCATAATCCCCTTAAGTGAAGTGGCCACTCTTGTCATTGTTTTGGATATGCCCTTTGAAAGCTCCATTTGACAGCTGGCATGCTTATCTGCTCCGAGACGAAGCAATCATTACTGTGGAATGCTGTGTGTGATGGGAGGGGGGGGGTCTGTTGCTGTCTGAACTTAAAAGACAGCATGCTGCCATGTTCTCAACCCCCCAAAACCCCATTCTCTCCCCCCACATACACACACAACACACTCCCAGTCACACTCCACTCCACCCCACCCCCCTCATTTGAAAAGCACGTTGCAGTCACTTGCATGCTGGGATAGCTACCGCAATGCACTGCTCTCTGTGGCCGTTGCAAGAGCTGCTAATGTGGACACGCCAGTGTGCTTGTAGCTGTCAGTGTGGACAGATTGCAGCGCTTTCCCTACTGCGCTCTATGAAGGCTGGTTTAACTCAAAGCACTCCACATCTGTATGTGTAGCCATGCCCCTAGTTTCGGGAGTGGTGAACTAGGCCATTGCTGGACAGATTTAAAACTGACTCTCCTTGTTTTCCTTCTCTCAATGGCCAGATTAATCAGGCCATCTCTCCCTAGATGTCAATTCTCCTCATTCTGAAGAAATTGGAATGGGGATGTAGAATTAATATTTCAGAATTTAGATGCAGAATCTTAGATTAGTTAAGGGAAGAAGCTAGACTGATAGAGGCCTCTCCCTGGTTATTGATGGACTTATTGGAAATAGTGAACCTACCTACTGAGAGAAGAAATTGCTCTTTCAGGAACCAACCATGCATGCATAAATATGTTGACTTTAAATCTGTCCTCATGTTTCAAAGATGTTCATGTCTTTGCAAATTTCTACTCAATCTTCCTCCACACACCTCTTCTGGAAACCTGGCCTCCTCAAATGCATGGGTCCTTCACTCGTGCACATACATACTCCAAATTTTTTTGTCTGATTTAACTTTTTTTCCCCTCTGGGTGTCTCTCTCATATCAAATGTCATCATGTGGGTTTACACTATTGTAATTGCAAATAGAATTTGGCCTAAAATGAGGAACAGCTCCGCCACACTCCTGCCATATTTAGTGTGCATAGGGAGCCATTGCTCGTGCAGTACATAGTCTCTAACTGGGTGTTCTCTGCGTGTGTGTGTTTATAAAGACTGTATTTTAGGGTATTTGTATAAAGGAAGAGCCAAAACTAGGGGTATTCTTGTAGTCCATGACATTACTTGACTTGTGAATATTTCTGTTTGCAAACTTAAGTTTCTTCTAAAGTAATGGAGGTTTTAGGGGATGGAGGTATATTGAATTTATTGTATATAATTATATACACTCATCCTAGTTTTTACAAGTTTGAGATACATCCTATACTTAAAATGGGGACTACTGCTAGAACTGCTATTATTGCAGAACCAAAACTTATTCTAACTTTGTGTGCATGCATGCACACAGAAGTACTTGGCATCTAGATATCATGGTAATTTTGCCTTACCTGGCTTCTAGCAAGCAGGGTGTTGGCTTCCTGTACGCTTATGTAAGGTCTAAAGGTTGAAGGCCCATTGGACTCTTGTGGATTAGATGACCTCTTGAGGTCCCTTCCAACTCTGATATTCTAAGAAGTATAAGAAACTAAAAATGCTAATTCATTAATTGGAAGGAAAGGTATTTGTGAAAGTGTTGCATGTGCTGCATTTTATGTAAAAGGGCTGCTGTTTCTCTTATAACTACTTATCTACCCATGAAATTATACCTGAATTATGCTGTGTGGACACACACATTCTGGAGTAAGGCTATTCTACACTAAAAACTTAGATGCAAATTACACTGGCATAAAGCTGCTGCAGTTAGTATATTGCTTGTGCGTGTGCATGCTCATTAGGAGTGCTTGTGTCGTTGCACAGTGCAGTGCACCATGGGTAGGTATCATTGTGCAACCTGCCATCATCCAGAACACTGTCTTTTTTGGAAAGTTTTGACAGTGCAAGGTGAGGCAGAAATGAGTCAGGAAAGGGTGACTGGGAGCAAGGGTTCAACTTCCCAGAGTGCAGCTGTTTACATCCCATAATGTCACCTATATCCCAAAATTTCTGAGCCTTTTTTAAAAAAAAAAATCCCACAAACCTGCTCAGTCCTCCTCGCTGTTCACCATCTCTGACAGAGAGCCTGGAGCCTGCATGGCTCCGCGCTAATTGTCATAAGCGTTGCAAGCACAGGATGCACGATCCTCTGGTATTTGCAGAACTATAAGAAGAATTGAATCAGTGAGGAACATGGTGACTTCTTGGAGGAGAGATTGCTGCGGAACATAGCGAGAACCAGTTTAAGGTTATCGGTGGCATTCACGGAGCAGCTGCAGATAGTGACATGCTGCTTCTGGAAAACGAGCACTCACTGGTGGGATTGCATCATAATACAGGCTTGGTATGATGAGCAATGACTGCAGAATCTTCCCCACCTCCTCTTCCTTTCTGTTCATGCCAGGGCTCTGCAAGTTGGTGGCAGGGTTTCTACCAAATATGTCCTGCAGCTCTTTGTGAAAGTGGCAGGTCTGTGGCTTGGCACCAGATTGATTGTTGGCATCCCTGGCCTTCTGAGATGCCTTCAGCAGTTCCTTCACTTTCACATGGCACTGCTACTGGTCCCTGTCATACCCCCTCTCCTGCATTCCCCATGCAACCTGCTCTTGCATGTCCGTATTACTATGGGTGGTCCGTTGTGTGTGCACAGCCTGTTCTCCCCACAGGCCCAGGAGATCCAACATCTGTCTACTTCAAGCCAGAGTGCATCTGGAGTGTGTGGTCAGTTGGGCAGTTGCACGCAACAGTGGAGAGTTGCTAGCTGTGTTTGCCAAGCTGAAAAATTAGGAAAAGACATTTAAAATATTCTCCAGGCTTAAAAGTGGGGATGGGCTTCTGGTCTCCGTGATCTCTGGGCAGTGAAGTTCATAATTTTGACCAGAACAGTCTGTGTCGAGCTTTGTGGTACAATGGCAGAAGGACTGTTAGGGTTGACATAAGTATGTTCACTCATGTTGCATTGGCCTCAGTACACTGACCTTGGCTCAACACCCCTTGTGGAAGTTGTGTTACTGCATCGCTGTAATGGGGCACTTACATTGGTGGGAAACAAATTTAGGTGTAGACACATGCACGACTAAGTCAATGCAAGGTGTCTCACATTGACCTAACTTTGTAACGTAGACCAGGGCCTCAGAATGTCCACATACACAGTTAAGCCCTTATGTATGCTAAAACCTGGAGGTAGAAAACAGAGATTTCTTCCAGCAGCTTATACGTGGTCTCTGGATTGTGAAGCTTCAGAACTCCAAGTGGAGTCTCTGTAAACTAACACAGTGGAGTGTGGGATGTTAGTCATTGGCAGAGCTGCCACAACTTATGCAGCAGTAATACCTTGCTGTGATTGAGTAGCAGCAACCCATACTGTAGCTAATATATCAGATGGAGCAGACTGCTCTAGTAATAGGGAATTTGTTAATGACCCAGAGGCATTCCCTGAGATGTTTGAATGACTGTCAGGAGACCACTGATGATTCTCAGCCCAATGGGTTCTTAGGTGGGAATGTTAGGTAGTTTATCAGTTCTTGGACGAGGCTATACCAAGTGATTATGAACATCTTAAATTTGGATTCTGGGTGGATTTGTGCTCAGTGAGGAGGACAGTCACTGCCAATTCACATCTGAGAAGTTGCAGTCTTTTGCCTCAGACAATAGCATGGAAGCCTGGTGGTCCCTGTAACCATTGAGAGCAAGTTTCTGGATCTCAACAAAGTGGTGAAATTGGTGGTTGGGGAGTAACTCTGCTTCATTTTGCCAGCTCTAAGTAACTGCTGTGTTCACACCAGGTGATTAGTCATAGGAGTTGTGCTCTGTCGCACAAGCCATGGAACCTTTTATAAGCATTACACTGCTAGAAGTTGTGTGCATCAATTGCCAATTATTACATTCCAATTTTGGGTTAAAGTCCCTTTCCTCCATCATCTAACCATACTAGGTTTTTCTTTCCATCTGACATAGTGGTCACTGAGCCAGCTCACTCTGTTTATAGTGTTTGTATTCATCCTAAAACTTATACTCTGAACCCTCAAAACATTAGTTTTAGTGTTGATCTTAGATGTCTTTTTAATGTGCTTAGTCACAGTAAAATAGGAAGACTGGTCCAGGTCTTAGAGACTTCATGCAACAACTCAAGATCCAGAAGACTACATCTGGTAGAGGGAATTTGAGCTAAAGTTTTTTTTAATCAGGTTTGGTGGTCTGTTGGCGGCAGCAGCAGGCACGTGGCACACATTTGACAACATCAGTGGAACCTGAGGTATCTGGTGATTAGTCATACTACTTGTACAGTACCTGGTACTCATGGACCTCATCATTTATACTACATACACTAATGAAAATATCTTCAACAGTCCTGTGAGGTAGGAAAATATTACACCTCTACCTCAATATAATGCTGTCCTCGGGAGCCAAAAAATCTTACCGCGTTATAGATGAAACCGCGTTATATTGAACTTTGCTTTGATTCACCGGAGTGTGCAGCCCCGCTCCCCCCTGGAGCACTGCTTTACCGTGTTATATCTGAATTCGTGTTATATTGGGTAGCATATCGAGGTAGAGGTGTATTTAATTCCCATCTTTACAGCTGGATATCAGGCATAGAGAGGTTAAATGATTTGTCCAAGGTACCACACAAAGTCTGCCAGAACTGGAACTGAACCCAGGTGTCAGGAGTCATATTGGTGGGACTTACCCACAAAACCCATCTGTGTGTGGTGTGAGGCTATCTTTGGTTGCAAAGCCAATTCCATGGCAATCCAGGGATAATCCACAGTTGGAAAAAGACTTTTAAATTTGTCCACTACAGTCATAGTAGGCACACTTAGCCTTGGTCTACACTACCCCCCTAATTCGAACTAAGGTACGCAACTTCAGCTACGTGAATAACGTAGCTGAAGTTCGAAGTACCTTAGTTCGAATTAGTTCGAACTTACCTTGGTCCACACGCGGCAGGCAGGCTCCCCCGTCGACTCCGCGGTACTCCTCTCGGCGAGCTGGAGTACCGCAGTCGACGGCGAGCACTTCCGGGTTCGACTTATCACGTCCAGACTAGACGCGATAAGTCGAACCCAGAAGTTCGATTTCCAGCCGTCGAACTACCGGGTAAGTGTAGCCAAGGCCTTAGTGTTCTTGTTTTTCAGTCCTCAACATCCTCTAGAGAGAAAAACCCATAAGCTTTGTGTGAATGTTCTGGAAATAAAATGTGACTCTGAATACTCTTTAAGACCTTCAGAGCACTTCCTGTCCTAAGGCAGACACTTAAGTATCTGCACTTCATATAAAAGCAAAGAGTAATAGAATTGCACCATTTTGTTAGGGGAGCCCTATGGGGTGGGACCTGGCAGTATCCCACAGGACATTTCTTTTCTTGTCGTGTAGGCAGAAAACATAACCTGAGTTGGATTGTCAGGATGCCATATTTTTTACAACCCTTATGAAAATTCTTTGGTTTAGAAGATGGTCAAGCCAACCTTTTTTGAGCTGGGCATTCTGGAGATCATAGAATCATAGAATATCAGGGTTGGAAGGGACCTCAAGAGGTCATCTAGTCCAACCCCCTGCTCCAAGCAAGACCAATTCCCAACTAAATCATCCAAGCCAGGGCTTTGTCAAGCCGGGCCTTAAAAACCTCCAAGGAAGGAGACTCCACCACCTCCCTAGGTAACGCATTCCAGTGCTTCACCACCCTCCTAGTGAAATAGTGTTTACTAATATCCAACCTGGACCTCCCCCACTGCAACTTGAGACCATTGCTCCTTGTTCTGTCATCTGCCACTACTGAGAACAGCCGAGCTCCATGCTCTTTGGAACCCCCCTTCAGGTAGTTGAAGGCTGCTATCAAATCCCCCCTCATTCTTCTCTTCTGGAGACTAAACAATCCCAGTTCCCTCAGCCTCTCCTCATAAGTCATGTGCTCCAGCCCCATAATCATTTTTGTTGCCCTCCGCTGGACTCTTTCCAATTTTTCCACATCCTTCTTGTAGTGTGGGGCCCAAAACTGGACACAGTATTCCAGATGAGGCCTCACCAATGTCGAATAAAGGGGAACGATCACGTTCCTTGATCTGCTGGCAATGCCCCTACTTATACAGCCCAAAATGCTGTTAGCCTTCTTGGCAACAAGAGCACACTGTTGACTCATATCCAGCTTCTCGTCCACAGTGACCCCTAGGTCCTTTTCAGCAGAACTGCTACCTAGCCATTCGGTCTCTAGTCTGTAGCAGTGCATAGGGTTCTTCCGTCCTAAGTGCAGGACTCTGCACTTGTCCTTGTGGAACCTCATCAGGTTTTTTTTTTTTTTTTTGGCCCAATCCTCTAATTTGTCTAGGTCCCTCTGTATCCGATTCCTACCCTCTAGTGTATCTACCACGCCCCCTAATTTAGTGTCATCTGCAAACTTGCTGAGAGTGCAGTCCACACCATCCTCCAGATCATTAAGAAAGATATTAAACAAAACCGGCCCCAGGACCGACCCTTGGGGCACTCCGCTTGAAACTGGCTGCCAACTAGACATGGAGCCATTGATCACTACCCGTTGAGCCCGACGATCTAGCCAGCTTTCCATCCACCTTACAGTCCATTCATCCAGCCCATACTTCTTTAACTTGGCGGCAAGAATACTGTGGGAGACCATATCAAAAGCTTTGCTAAAGTCAAGGAAGAACACATCCACTGCTTTCCCCTCATCCACAGAGCCAGTTATCTCATCATAGAAGGCAATTAGATTAGTCAGGCATGACTTCCCCTTGGTGAATCCATGCTGACTGTTCCTGATCACTTTCCTCTCCTCTAAGTGTTTCATAATTGATTCTTTGAGGACCTGCTCCATGATTTTTCCAGGGACTGAGGTGAGGCTGACTGGCCTGTAGTTCCCCGGATCCTCCTCCTTCCCTTTTTTTAAAGATGGGCACTACATTAGCCTTTTTCCAGTCATCCAGGACCTCCCCCGATAGCCATGAGTTTTCAAAAATAATGGCTAATGGCTCTGCAATCTCATCCGCCAACTCCTTTAGCACCCTCGGATGCAGCGCATTTGGCCCCATGGAATTGTGCACGTCCAGTTTTTCTAAATAGTCCCGAACCACTTCTTTCTCCACAGAGGGCTGGTCACTTTCTCCCCATATTGTGCTGCCCAGTGCAGCAGTCTGGGAGATGGCCTTGTTCGTGAAGACGGGCAAAAAAAGCATTGAGTACATTAGCTTTTTCCACATCTTCGGTCACTAGGTTGCCTCCCTCATTCAGTAAGGGGCCCACACTTTCCTTGATTTTCTTCTTGTTGCTAACATACCTGAAGAAACCCTTCTTGTTACTCTTAACATCTCTTGCTAACTGCAACTCCAAGTGTGATTTGGCCTTCCTGATTTCACTCCTGCATGCCTGAGCAATATTTTTATACTCCTCCCTGGTCATTTGTCCAATCTTCCACTTCTTGTAAGCTTCTTTTTTGCATTTAAGATCAGCAAGGATTTCACTGTTTAGCCAAGCTGGTCGCCTGCCAATATTTACTATTCTTTCTACACATCGGGATGGTTTGTTCCTGCAACCGCAATAAGGATTCTTTAAAATACAGCCAGGTCTCCTGGACCCCTTTGCCCTTCATGTTATTCTCCCAGGGGATCCTGCCCATCTGTTCCCTGAGGGAGTCAAAGTCTGCTTTTCTGAAGTCCAGGGTCCGTATTCTGCTGCTCTCCTTTCTTCCTTGTGTCAGGATCCTGAACTCGACCATCTCATGGTCACTGTCTCCCAGGTTCCCATCCACTTTTGCTTCCCCTACTAATTCTTCCCTGTTTGTGAGTAGCAGGTCAAGAAAAGCTCTGCCCCTAGTTGGTTCCTCCAGCACTTGCACCAGGAAATTGTCCCCTACATTTTCCAAAAACTTCCTGGATTGTCTGTGCACTGCTGTATTGCTCTCCCAGCAGATATCAGGGTGATTAAAGTCTCCCATGAGAACCAGGGCCTTTGATCTAGCAACTTCTGCTAGTTATCAGAAGAAAGCCTCGTCCACTTCATCCTCCTGATCTGTTGGTCTATAGCAGACTCCAACCACGACATCACCCTTGTTGGATAAAGTTGAGAAGTGTGAGCAGAGACTCTCAGGTTTTTCTGCTGTTTCATACCGGAGCTCTGAGCAGTCATACTCCTCTCTTACATACAACACAACTCCCCCACCTTTTCTGCCCTGCCTGTCTTTCCTGAACAGTTTATATCCATCCATGATAGTACTCCAGTCATGTGAGTTATCCCACCAAGTCTCTGTTGTTCCAATCGCATCATAGTTCCCTGATTGTGCCAGGACTTCCAGTTCTCCCTGCTTGTTTCCCAGGCTTCTTGCATTTGTGTATAGGCACTTAAGATAACTCATCGATCGTCCCTCTTTCTCAGCATGAGACAGGAGTCTTGCCCTCTTGCGCTGTCCTGCTTGTGCTTCCTCCCAGGATCCCATTTCCCCACTTACCTCAGGGCTTTGGTCTCCTTCCCCCGGTGAACCTAGTTTAAAGCCCTCCTCACTAGGTTAGCCAGCCTGCTGGCAAAGATGCTCTTCCCTCTCTTCGTTAGGTGGAGCCCGTCTCTGCCTAGCACTCCTCCTTCTTGGAACACCACCCCATGGTTGAAGAACCCAAAGGCTTCTCTCTGACACCACCTGCGTAGCCATTCGTTGACTTCCACGATTCGACAGTCTCTACCCAGGCCTTTTCCTTGCACAGGGAGGATGGACGAGAACACCACTTGCGCCTCAAACTCCTTTATCCTTCTTCCCAGAGCCACGTAGTCTGCAGTGATCCACTCAAGGTCATTCTTGGCAGTATCATTGGTGCCCACGTGGAGAAGCAGGAAGGGGTAGCGATCCGAGGGCTTGATGAGTCTCGGCAGTCTCTCCGTCACATGGTGTATCCTAGCTCCTGGCAAGCAGCAGACCTCTCGGTTTTCCTGGTTGGGGCAGCAGATAGATGACTCAGTCCCCCTGAAGAGGGAGTCCCCGACCACCACCACCACCCTCCTCCTCCTCCTCTTGGGAGTGGTGGTCATGGAACCCCCATCCCTAGGACAGTGCATCTTTTGCTTTCCAATCGGTGGAGTCTCCTTCTGCTCCCTTCCCTCAGCTGGGTCTCCTAGTCCACTCTCCGCATTAGTACCTGTAGAGAGAACATGGAAATGATTGCTCACCTGTATCTCCATTGCTGGTGCATGGACGCTCCTCTTTCTCCTTCTGGAGGTCACATGCTGCCAAACCTCTTCACAATCCTTCTGTCCCTGCTGCGCCTGCTCTGAATCTTCAGAACATTGTGGCCGTAGAAGCATCTCCTGACATCTGTCCAGGAAATCTTCATTTTCCCTTATGCAATGCAGAGTCGATACTCGTTTCTCCAGCCCTCGAACCTTCTCTTCCAATATGGAGACCAGCTTGCACTTTGTACAGACAAAGTCGCTTCTGTCCTGTGGAAGAAAGACAAACATGGCACAGCCTGTGCAGGTTACAACAGCTGATTGCTCACCTTCCATATCACTGTCCTCTTAAAAGCTTCCTCAACTGTTGCAGGAACTACTCAGAGAAACCTGCAGATGAAAGCCTTAGTGAGCTCTCCCTAGACAAACTCCCAGGCAAACTCCTTCTGTTAGCCTCTGCTGTTCGCCGATAGGTTCATTCACAATGTCTGGGTATTAGTATTATTTTATAACACCCCCGAGATGTGCTAGATAGTTCACAGAAGAATTTGTAAATAGTGGTCCTGGCCTGAAATGTTTCTAATCTAAAATTCTGAAGTGACTGAAAGTGATGGTGAGGCAGTAGGGAGAGAGGGACAAGGGTTGCAGCAGTTGGCCCACATGAATATTAGGCACCTTAGTGGTTCTGTGGTATGTGTGTGTGTGTGTGTATGTATGTATGTATGTATGTATAAAATAATTTTATAAAATTAAGTAAATAATTGTGGCAATTGTAGAAATGTTTTCTGTGGACACTGAGCTTACTGGCATTCTGCATACAGCACTAATAGACTACCTACTCTGTCCCCTAGGGGGAAAAAAGGGAAATTGATATATGCCTTTGCACAGTTACCTTCTGGCTACAAAAGTCTTGATCCAGCTTGTGGCCCAGATGTCAAAGTGAACAAACGTTTTCTGTGTTCAGTTTTGTAAATGCAACTCACAATTAGCATCTTAAGTTCCTCCTTGGGAAGGAGGGAGTTTTCTCTTGCTCTTTCATTGTTGACAATAGATTCCTGGTTAGGATTCAAGGGCAGAGTGTGGGTAGTGAAGAGGAAAATCACACAGAAATCCCCAGCTGTGGTCTGATTGTTTTACCTCGGGGCTGCTATAAAGGTGGAGGGATGTAGGTCCAGCTTACTTATTTTGAAAATTGTTATCCACAGATACTATAGTCAATGGAATATCTAGCAGAGATACCGCTAATTGCATTATGTATGCCTGTTAATTGGGTAGAAGAGGTGCTTTCCAGAGAGAGACTTTTTATAGTAGACCTCTAATTAAAATGGAAACTAGACTTCAGTCATCTGGTTACAAATTGCTCTTCAAATCAGCCTGTAATATGCTTCATGCTTATTTTTATAGAATATATTATAAATAATGGAAACTAGAATAACTGCAGAGCAATGTGAGAGGGAGGAGGTTTTGAGAAGATGACTGAGATGTTTAAGTTAACTAGTAATGTGGCAGTTGGATATTGATTAACATCAGAAGAAAATGAGAACTTGAAAATTATTAAGATAATGTGGGCCTTTTATGTCTTGATGATAGACTAAATGACCCGTTGAGCCAATGTCAAGATGTTCTCTGCACCATCTTTTGTTGATTTCATTTCTAGTGGTCTTTTTAGAGTTCTGATATCCATGAACTAATGGCTGGCCCACCTTACACAGTATCCATAAAGAGAAGGTGGTGTTACATCCAGCACCCCAACTTTTTATCAAAGACGGTCATTGATTTTTCACCCCAATCAGTCTATCAGCCTGCCTTATTGTTACCAGAGACGATCAGGCTGTAGTGCTTATATACTGATATAAGTATCTGCAATTGTTACTTTTCCACAGATTAGTACAATTTATCTCAGCAGTTAACCCAATCTCTCCCCCAAAAGATTTTAGTTATTGGGCAGACTGCATTATATGGACCAGACATTTATATATACTGGTATTAGACAGAATTCCAGAGTCTTGGGTGCTTAACTGAAACACTTGTCCTTCTGTGGTCTCCAGACTGCCGTGTTCCAGTCCTAAGTATTCTATATATAGGCTCAGCACCCAGTATCTGAGTAACTTCCACTAGTGCATTAAGTGACCTGATAACAGCTGCCACGTGGTGTTTGTTCGTTCATCCTCCCTCAGGGGGTAAGGTGTGGGCAGTGGAGTGTTTTTTGTTTTAATTTTTTAATATATATACACACACACACACACACACACACACACACGCGGTCCTCCATTTGCTGCTCTGTTTACCCTTACTGTAGAAAGCTACATTGTGCCTGAGGAGGGAAGTTATCAATCAGTCATTAGGTGCTCTTTTTGGTAACCTAAGCCCAGGTCATTGAACACCTTGAAGACTGAATCCTTGAACTCCGACACACAATTCTGCGAGAAGCCAGTGTAGAGAGTGGAGGATGGTTTTGATGTGTATGAATCTGAGGAACTGTTGCAGATTGAGGTGTCATTAGAGGAGGTTGTGATATTGCACTCCATATGTTTTATGAAAATATGCTTATGAATGTGAAAATGTAACTGGAATATGCTTTATGCAAAAGATCTCTTGTAAGGTATCATAACAAAGGTTATAACCTACTGAATATAATCATCCTATTTGTATGTATGTATGATTCTTGTGTCTGAAGCTAGAAATATGAAGCATAATTCTGGGGACCTAATGTAATTGTGCAAAGTGTGGGCCATTAATGGTGGCTTAGAATCTTGATGGCTCCCATTGTCTAGGACAATTAGTTGTGAATGGGTTTATTTACCTGCAAGCCTTCTTGTGTACACATGGGTCAGCCTGTGGGTAATGAAGAATGATTTCTCACAGGACATGTGACCATGTCATATGATACTGGAATCCATCTTAAATCTGGTACTTTTCCATTTAGAAGGTGGGGTGGGGACCCAGAGAGAGACAAGATTCTGGCCTTGTGCCAAAGCTATAAAAGGGGGTGGAACAGAACCAAGGGAGGCCAGTCATGAGAGAGCCCTTGTTCTCCACCTAAGATGTCTGCTGGAACTAACAAGGATTGTATGGGGTAAAGGATTGGGCCCAGACTAGGAAGGAGTCTAGTCTGTGAAAGAAGTTTATTAGAAAATTTCTGAGGGTGACTTTTTTTTACCTATAATCAGTTTCTTAATGTATTAGACTTGGATGTTTTTTGCTTTATTTTGCTTGGTGACTTACTTTGTTCTGTCGTCACTTGAAACCACTTGAATCATACTTTTTATACCTAATAAAATCACTTTTGTTTATTGTTTAAGCCAGAGTAAGTGATTAATACCTGGATGAGCAAACAGCTGTGCTTATCTCTGTCAGTATTATAGAGAGCAGACAATTTGAGTTTACCCTGTATAAGTTTTATACAGAGTAAAATGGATTTATTTGGGATTTGGATCCCATTGGGAACTGGGTGTCTGAGTTCTGGAGATAGGTGACCTGCTGAGCAGTTTTTGGTTAAACACTGCAGCTTTGGGTTCATGGACCAGATCTGGGTCTGTGTTGCAGTAGGCTAACGTGTCTGGCTCAACAAGGCAGGGTTCTGGAAGTCCGAAGCTGGCAGGGAAAATGGGCTCAGAGGTAACTTCAGCACATCAGGTGATAGTCCCAAGGGGGTCTCTGTGACCGAACCCATCACAGAGATTTCGGAATAAATGGATAAACTCAACAGTAATAAGTCACCAAGACCAGATAATATTCACCCAAGAGTTCTGAAGGAACTCAAATGTGAAATTGCAGAACTATTAACTGTAGTTTGTAACCTATCATTTAAATCAGCTTCTATACCAAATGACTGGAGGATAGCTAATGTGACACCAATTTTTAAAAAGGGCTCTAGACCTTAACAGACTGGTAAGTCTGACTTCAGTATCGGGCAAACTGGTTGAAACTATAGTAAAGAACAAAATTGTCAGACACATAAATGAACATAATTTGTTGGGGAAGAGTCAACATGGTTTTTGTAAAGGGAAATCATGCCTCATCAGTCTACTAGAATTCTTTGAGGTGGTCAACAAGCATGTGGACAAGGGGGATTCAGTGGTTATAGTATACTTAGATTTTCAGAAAGCTTTTGACAGGGTCCTTCACCAAAAGCTCTTAAGCAAAGTAAGCTGTCATGGGAGCAAGAGGGGAGGTCCTCTCATGGATTGGTAACTAGTTAGAAGATAGGAAACAAAGAGTAGGAATAAATGGTCAGTTTTCAGAAGGGAGAGCGGTAAATAGTAGTATCCCCCGGGGGGTCTGTACTGGGACCAGTCATATTCAACATATTCATAAATGATCTGGAAAAAGGGGTAAACAGTGAGGTGACAAAATTTGCAGATGATATAAAACTACTCAAGATAGTTAAGTCCCAAGCAGACTGCAAAGACCTACAAAAGGATCTCTCAAAACTGAGTGACTGGGTAACAAAATGGTAGATGAAATTCACTGTTGATGAATGCAAAGTAATGCACATTGAAAAACATAATCCCAACTATACATATAAAATGATGGGGTCTAAATTAGCTGTTCCCACTCAAGAAAGAGATCTTGGAGTTGTTGTGGATAGTTCTCTGAAAACATCCACTCAATGTGCAGCAGCAGTCAAAAATGCGAACAGAATGTTGGGAATCATTAAGAAAGGCATAGATAAGACAGAAAATATCATATTGCCTCTCTAAAAATCCATGGTACACCCACATCTTGAATACTGCGTGCAGGTGTGGTTGCTCCATTTCAAAAAAGATATATTGGAATCAGTGTTCTCTCTAATTTTTCCCAAGCATGTGCGGAATGAATTTTTGTTATGTGTACCAATATGGATGTGAACCCGAGGGGTTCAGACTGTGGGAGGGGGCTCAGGGCTGGGGTGCGGGAGGGGGTGAGGGATCCAGCTGAGCATGCGGGCTCTGGGGATAAGGAGCAGAGAATTGGAGTGGGGAGGTGAGGGCTCCGGCTGGGGATGAGGGGTTTGGGGTGCAGGAGGGGACTCTGGGGCTACAGCAGAGAGAGAGGATTCTTCCCCCCCACCCCCACCCCTCCAGCTCTCTCTCCAAGCAGCAGCCTGGGCTGGGTTGGGGCTGGGGGAGGAGCACCTCTGCCTTGCCTGCAGCAGGTCCGTTCACAGTCCAGGGGGAGCCTGAAGCTGCGTACTGTCCCACACCGGCGGCACGGAGCAGCGGGTGTGGGCTCCTTTATGTCTGCCCACCCCGTCACTGGCAGACGCCTGCTGGTGACGGGAGGTGGAAAGTGACAGAGGGCAGGGTCAGAGAGAGAAGCCCTCAACCAGCTGTCTCAGAGGAGCGAGTGGGTGTGGGTAGGTGGGGGCGTGGGGTAAAGCCCTGGGCCTAGAGGAAGGGCGGGGGAGGGGCCAGAAAGGAGAGGAGCCAGGTGAAGTGGAGTGCCCGGCCAGGCCTCGGGACCCCTGTTGAGTGTGGGCCTGGCACCATTATAAACCCGGTACTGTCCGGGCCAGGCTGGGTCAAGGCCGGGGGCTCCATGGCAGGTCCGGGGCCGGAGGGAGAGGATTCTCTCCTCGCTGCAGCCCGAAGTGCCTGCGCGGCGCTTAATAGGCCACTGCATGGCCACACAGCTTAGAGGGAACTTAGATTGGAATTGGAAAAGGTTCAGAAAAGGGCAACCAAAATTATTAGGAGTATGGAACAGCTTTCATATGAGGAGAGATTAATAAGACTGAGATTTTTCAGCTTGGAAAAGAGACAACTAAGGAGGGATACGATAGAGGTCTATAAAATGATGACTGGTGTGGAGAAAGTAAATAAGGAAGTGTTATTTACTCCTCCTCATAACACATGAACTAGGGGTTACCAAATGAAATTAATAGACAGCAGGTTTAAAACAAACAATGAAGTATTTTTTCACACAATGCACAGTCAACTTATTTCAGAGTAGCAGCCGTGTTAGTCTATATCCGCAAAAAGAACAGGAGTACTTGTGGCACCTTAGAGACTAACAAATTTATTTGAGCATAAGCTTTCGTGGGTTACAGCCCACTTCATTGGATGCATAGAATGGAACATATAGTAAGGAAGATATAGATATAGATATATACACATACAGAGAACATGAAAAGGTGGGAGTTGCCCTATCAACTCTAAGAGGCTAATTAAGAGAAAAAACTTTTGTAGTGATAATCAAGATAGCCCATTGCAGACAGTTTGACAAGAAGGCGTGAGGATACTTAATATGGGGAAATAGATTCAATGTGTGTAATGGCTTAGCCATTCCCAGTCTCTATTCAAACCTAAATTGATGGTATCTAGTTTGCATATGGAACTCCTTGCAAGAGGATGTTGTGAAGGCCAAGATAATAACAGGGTTCGAAAAAGAACTAGATAAGTTAATGGAAGATAGGTCCATCAATGGCTATTAGCCAGGATGCGCAGGGATGGTGTCCCTAGCCTCTGTTTGGCAGAAGCTGGGAATGGGCAACAGGGGATCATAGAATCATAGACTTTAATGTCAGAAGGGACCATTATGATCTAGTCTGACCTCCTGCACAACGCAGGCCACAGAATCTCATCCACCCACTCCTGTATCAACCCTCTAACCTATGTCTGAGCTATTTAAACCACAATTTGAGGACTTCAAGACTCCAAGGTGCAGAGAATTCACCAGCAAGTGACCCGTGCCCCACGCTGCAGAGGAAGGTGAAAACCCCCCCAGGGCCTCTGCCAATCTGCTCTGGAGGAAAATTCTTTCCCAATCCCAAATATGGCGATCAGCTAAACCCTGAGCATGTGGGCAAGACTCACCAGCCAGACACCCAGGAAAGAATTCTCTGTAGTAACTCAGATCCCACCTCATCTAACATCCCATCACAGGCCATTGGGCATATTTACTGCTAATAGTCAAAGATCAATTAATTGCCAAAATTAGGCTATCCTATCATACCATCCCCTCCATAAACTTATCAAGCTCAGTCTTGAAGCCAGATATGTCTTTTGCCCCCACTGCTCCCCTTGGAAGAACTTCATTCCTCTGATGGTTAGACACCTTTGTCTAATTTCAAATCTAAACTTCCTGATGGCCAATTTATATCCATTTGTTCTTGTGTCCACATTGGTACTGAGCTTAAATAATTCCTCTCCCTGCCTGGTATTTATCCCTCTAATATATTTATAGAGAGCAATCATATCTCCCCTCAGCCTTCTTTTGGTTAGGCTAAACAAACTGAGCTCTTGAGTCTCCTTTCATAAGACAGGTTTTCCATTCCTCGGTTCATCCTAGTAGCCCTTCTCTGTACCTGTTCCAGTTTGAATTCATCCTTCTTAAACATGGGAGACCAGAACTGCACACAGTATTCCAGATGAGGTCTCACCAGTGACTTGTATAATGGTACTGAAATTGAGGTAAATTAGATCCACTGTGTTTCCTTTGTCTAAAATATCTGTTAGCTTCTCAAAGGAGGAGATCAGGTTGGTTTGGCACAATCTGCCTTTTGTAAAACCATGTTGTATTTTGTCCGCATTACCATTGACCTCAATGTCCTTGACTACTTTATCCTTCAAAATTTTTTCCAAGCCATTGCATGATGTCAAACTACAGATGTCAAACTAACAGGCCTGTACTTACCCGGATCACATTTTTTCCCTTTCTTAAAAATAGGAACTATGTTACCGTATGACTGGAGAATTGCTCTAACCCCTGAGTTTACAGAGTCATTACAAATTCTTGCTAATGGGCTTCCAATTTCATGTGCCAGTTCCGTTAATATTCTTGGATGAAGATTATCTGGGCCCACCTGTCACGGAGTATTGGGGGACTCAGGGCCCTGCACCCCCGGCTTCCTGCGATTCACCATGACTCTCAGCCAGCCAGTAAAGCAGAAGGTTTATTTGGATGACAGGAATAAAGTCCAAGACAGGTCTTGCAGGCACAGACAACAGGGCCCCCCTCAGTTAGGTCCATCTGGGGGTCCCAGGGCATCCCAGCCCCCCCCTTCGGGAGGTCAGAGCAATCTCTCCCCCCCAGCCATCTCACCACGCAGCTTCCAAGACTCTGCCTTCAGCGACCCCTCCCACACCCTTTGTTCCGTTTCCCGGGCCAAGGTGTCACCTGGCCTCCAACCCCTTCCTGGGTTCTCATGTTACACGCTCAGGTATTCTCCGGTCAGTCTCCCATCCCCCAATGCAGACTATCCTAGCCACACTCCCCTGTCAGCATTCACACACCACAGTAAGAACAGTCCCAGTTCGTCACACCACCTGATTTAGTCCCATTAAGCTGTTCGAGTTTGGCTTCTACCTCAGATGTGGTAATATCTACCTCCATATCCTCATTCCCATTTGTCATCCTACCATTAACTCTTCAAATACTTTGCCTCAGTTTTTAATGAGGCTAATGTTTAGCTATTGGGCCATGCCTAGATTATCCTTAACCTCCACTCCATCCTCAGTGTTTAGCAGTCCCACTTCTTTCTTCTTCTTCTTATTTATATGGCTATAGAACCTTTTTACTATTGGTTTTAATTCCCTTTGCAATGTCCAACTCTACATGACTTTTGGCCTTTCTCACTTTATCCCTACATGTTCTGACCTCAATAAGATAGCTTTCCTTGCTGATCACTCCCATCTTCCACTTCTTGTAGGCTTTCTGCTTTTTCTTAATCACTTCTCTGAGATGCTTGGTCTACATTTCCTGCCTATGAATTTTTTCCCCTTTCTTGGGATGCAGGCTTCTGATAGTTTCTGCAACTTTGCCTTGAAGTAATCCTGGCCCCCTCTGCCTTTAGATCCACAAGTTCTTCATTCCAATCCACTTCCCTAACTAATTTCCTTAATTTTTTTTTAAAGTTAGCCCTTTTGAAATCAAAAACCCTAGTCACAGATCTATTTTTGTTTATCCTTCCATTTAGTTTAAACTGAATTAGCTCATGATTGCTGAAATCAAGTTTGTCCCCTACAACCATTTCTTCTATGAGGTCCTCACTGCTCACCAAAACCAAATCTAAAATGGTATCCCCTCTTGTTGGTTCAGCACCTACTTGGTGAAGGAATCCATTAGGTATCGCATCCAGGAAAATATGAGCCCTATTATTATTATTACTAGCACTTGTCCTCCAGTCTATATCTGGAAAGTTAGTCTCCCATGATCACACAATTCCCATTAGTATTTACTTCATTAAAAACATTAAAGAGGTCTCTATCCATATCCAAATCAGATCCTGGGAGTCTATAATACACCCCAAGCACTCTCCCAGGGGAGGCTCTAGTAGCTTTCTTCCCCCAAAAAGTAGATTTTTGCCCAGACTGTCTTATCCATTCCATCCCTTCTTATTTCTTTACCATCTACCTCATCACTGATATACAATGCTACTCCTTCACCTTTGCCTTTATTTTTGTCTTTCCTAAACAACACATAGCCTTCAATACCTGTACTCCAGTCATGACTACTATTCCACCATGTTTCTGTTATCCCTATAATATCTGGTTTCACTTCCTGCACCAGTAACTTTAGTTCCTCCATTTTGTTACCTAGGCTTCTTGCATTGGTGTACAAACATCTTAGTTTTTGCTGTTTGGTTTCGCTCACATTCTTTACCCGATTAGGCCCAGACATTCTACTGCCAGTATCACCTATTAAAATTGTATCTACAGTACTCTTTCTCCATATGTCCATTCTCCTACCTGCGACAGTATCCTTTCTTGCTTTGTTTTCTTCCCTTTCAATGTTAAAATCCAGCGTGGAGATTACCTGGACATCTCCCCCCAATTCCTAGTTTAAAGCTCTCTTAATCAGTTGTGCCACCCTCCATCATAGAAGTCTATTTCCCTCCCTACTCAGGTGAAGTCCATCCTGAGAGAACAGTCCTCTGTCCGTGAATGCCTCCCAGTGGCCATACATCCCAAAGCCCTCCTTATAGCACAACTGCCTGAGCCATCTGTTGATTGTCATAATCTTGTCACACCTTTGTTGCCCTTCTCTAGGAACAGGCAGAATCCTACTGAAGGTCACCTGAGCCTCGATTTCCTTAAGTGTCTTCCCCAGCCTGGCATAGTCTCCGTTAATACGTTCCAGCGAGAATCTAGCCGTATAATTCCTTCCCACACAAAGGACAATCAGTGGATTCTTTCTCGCTCCCATTAGGATCCTCTTCAGCCTCAGGTCCACATCCCGTATCTTAGCACCCAGCAGGCAGCACACTCTTCTGTTCTCTGGATCAGCTCTGGTTACAGGCCTGTCTGTTCTTCTCAGTAAGGAGTCCCCAATCACATAGACCTGCCTTTTCCTGGTGATGGTGCTATTCTCCAGTCTATCCTCTGTTCCTTCTGGCTGCAAGTCCTCTTGATTCCTATTCGCCCTTGCAATCCTCCACAACCCAGCCCGTATACTCCTGGGGCTCATATTTGGTATTATCTCCATTGACTCTTCCCCTCTTCTATAGGACTAGCTGCTCTTCTCTTCTTCCTTGCCCTCTCACCTTCAGTGATCACCTGCTGTGCCCCTTCTTTATTTTCCGACTCCGCAAACCTGTTCCTGAGCGCTCTTTCTCTTTCACTAGCCTCTCTTTTCCTCTGCCTGGTTCTCTTAGTCGCCTGCTTCCATTGTCCACTTTCCTCACCCAGCAGTCTCCCCTCATAATTCTTTGATCCTGCTTCCATCTGCAAGTCTGAGCTTTTCCCTTCAGACTCCTCATGTCCTCACTTGATGATTCCCTGTTCTGTTCATTCTCTCTACAGCCCCTGGCTTTGGCCCCTGTCAGAAGACAGCATACTGGGCTAGATGGACCTTTGATCTGACCCAGTTTGGCTGTTCTTATGTGTTGATGGTAGCCCGTGTTTCAGGAGAGACTCCCTGTCGTTTTGCTCTATATTTGTTACTCTGTGGAGCACAGAGCAGGTAGATTGGTTCTATATTTAGGGCCGTAAGTGGTAAAGCCAGTAGGCGAGAACACGTGGTCTCTCCTATCTGAAGTGCCTGATTTCCTCTTGTATTACTTGAGATGTCATGCTGCTTTTTTCTGTCACTGAAAATGATCTGGGAGTTGTAGTGGATAATCAGCTGAATGTGAGCTTCCAGTGCAACGCTGTGGCCAAAAGAGCTAATGTGATCCTTGGATGCATAAACGGGGGAAACTTGAGTAGCAGTAGAGGGGTTACCTCTCTATTTGGTACTTGTGCAACTGCTATTGGAATGCTGTTCCCAGTTCTGGCATTCACAATTCAAGATGAATGGTGGTACATTGGAGAGTGTTCAGAGAAGAGCTAAGAGCATGATTAAAGTTTAGAAGCTCAATGTATTTAGCTTAACAAAGAGAAGGTTAAGGTGTGACTTGATCACAGTCTATAACAGGGGTTGGCAATCTTTCAGAAGTGGTGTGCCGAGACTTCATTTATTCACTCTAATTTAAGGTTTTGCATGCTAGTAATACATTTTTAACATTTTTAGACTGTCTCTTTCTATAAGTCTATAATAATCCCTGGCTGGGATGATTTAGTTGGGGTTGGTCCTGCTTTGAGCAGGGGAATGGACTAGATGACCACCTGAGGTCTCTTCCAACCCTAATATTTTATGATCTACAGATACAGTTTTCTGAAAATGGCAGCAGTTGGGCAGGTGGTGATAAGGGAATACTGCACCTCTTTGTGCAATTTTTGTTGAGGAAACATAGAGTAGTTTTAGTAATCCTATAGCATTAAAGTTAGTGGTAGATGATTTATTCATGTGACCAGTTTCATTTAGTTTTCAAACTTTTCTTTTAATGTCAACCCTCCCTTCTCTTCCCCCTCTCCCCCTTTCCTTCCAGTGTTCTGGAAGATTCATATAATTGATGGATAATGTGGACAAGGAGCTTTGTTTCCTAATCTCTCTAAATTCCTGAGAGAGGCTGTGGGAACTTAACCACATTATGTATGTATGATGTCTGATGCATCAGCAAGAGTAACTCCTCTTTATAAGAGTCCCCCGTCCTCTAAAGCACCATTTTAAGAGAGAACTCACTGAATTTTAATTTTTTATAATGAGCTCACTGAAGTATGTCTTTGTAATAATATTTCTACTCTAGTTGGAAATGTATAGATCTTAAGAGCTATTGAGAGAATGTGAATGCTGTTCCACACTCTGCTCTTTGGACGTTTTTTACTTGATTCGTAACTCTCCTATAATAAAAAAGGCTAAAATATAAATATTTCCAACTAGCTTCAGTAATGTGGACTGGATCACACTTATCTTCTTCACCTATTTAATTCGGGGTGGGGCCCCTTAATGTGTGAGAGACTGATTTGAAACATATATGGTAAGCATTTGGTGTGTATATAAATTAAAGTTGAAATCTACGACCTATTAGTGAACAAAAGCTTTATGGTATCACTAATGTTTTGGTGCAATGGTTTAAACATACTCCTTAGTGAGTATTTCATCTGCAGAGAGTTTGCTACTGTTGATGCTTGGTGGCTACCCACCACCTTCCTTTCCGTAGCCACTAAAAAGGGCACACCTACCTATCTGTAGTCTGTTAGTGTGCGTGATACCGAGATTTGGTTACAGATACTTATCATGAACTTGTAAATTGTGCTGTACTGTCCACTTCAAATATAGTTCGTTTTAGTTTAAAAAAGAAACAAACTAGAAAACCTGTATCTGGTATATCTGCAACCATAAACTGTTAGTGGCTGCTCTACGCTAGCTTATGGCAAGTCTGTAATCTCCAATGATAAAACTGATTGATTGTTTTACCCATGCCAGATTTTGTAATAAGATCTTGTATTAGATGCACATTATTACAATTTTTCAATTAAGGTTGTCATTTTATTTTACATTCTGTTTGAGAAATAGTTTGCAGAATGTAATTGAAGGTTTGTAATGCCTATTTATGCAGGGGTGGTGTTGAGGTTGTGTGTTCATATGAAAACTTTGACATTTATTTACTTTTGAGTTCTCAGATTTTCAGTCCGAGTTCATGAATGTAATTTCTTTGCACTTAGACCCAAATCCTCAGCCTATTGCTGAGCCAGTCAAGTAAACTGGGGTGAATGGCAGCTAGTTGTGTGGGGGGCACAGGGAGAAAGGAATCATTCATCCCTTCCCCATGTCATGAAGCCCTCTCTGAAGTAGTCAACATAACCCTAACAAGTCTCCTTTGTGAGACAAAGTGGGAGGATTTCCGTAGCAGCAGATTTCTTCTGCCAACCTGTTGATGTGCTGGGAGCTACTGCGACACAGAGGATTTTTAATGAATCTGTAAACGTGGGGGTCGTACCCTATGACTGGAGAATTGCTAATATAGTTCCTATTTTAACAAAGGGGGAAAAAGTGGTCCAGGAAACTACAGGCCTGTTTGACCTCAATTGTATGCAAGGTCTTTGAACAAATTTTTAAAGAGGTGAACGGTAATTAATGCAACATGGTTTTACAAAAGGTAGATTGTGACAGACCAACCTGATCTCCTTCTTTGAGAAGATCCCTGATTTATTTTTTTTAGACAAAGGAAATGCAGTGGATTTAATCTGCCTGGATTTCAGTAAGGCATTTAATAGTTTCACATAGAAAATTATTAGTTAAATTGGAGAATATGGGGATTAATATGAGAATTAAGAGGCGAATAAGGAATTGGTTAAAGGGGTGACTGCAGTGGGTTGTACTGAAAGGTGAACTGTCAGCCTGGAGGGAGGTTACTAGTGGAGTTCCTCAGGGATTGGTCTTGGGACCAATCTTATTTAACATTTTTATTACTGACCTTGGCACAAAAAGTGGGAGTGTGCGCTAATAAGGTTTACGGATGACACAAAGTTGTGAGAAATAGCCAATACAGAGTATTGAATATACCTGAATATCATACAAGAAGATCTGGGTGACCTTGTAAACTGGAGTAATAGAAATGGGATGAAATTTAATAGTGCAGTGTGCAAGGTCATGCATTAGGGACTATAACAACAAGATTTTTTGCTATAAGTTGGGGACTTAGTTGGGAGTGACAGAGAAGAAAGACCTAAGTCTATTTGTTGATCACAGGATAACTGAGCTGTCAATATGAAAAAGGCTAATGCAATCCTAGGATGCATCAGGCGAGGTATTTCCAGTAGAGACAGGGAAGTATTAGTACCATTATACAAGGCACTGGTGTGACCTCCTCTGGAATACTGTGTGCAGTTCTGTATCAGGGTGTAGCCGTGTTAGTCTGTATCTACAAAAACAACAAGGAGTCTGGTGGCACCTTAAAGACTAACAGATTTATTTGGGCATAAGCTTTCGTGAGTAAAAACCTCACTTCTTCGGATGCATAGAGTGAAAGTTACAGATGCAGGCATTATATACTGACACATGGAGAGCAGGGAGTTACTTCACAAGTGGAGAACCAGTGTTGACAGAGCCAATTCAATCAGGGTGGATGTAGTCCACTCCCAATAATAGATGAGGAGGTGTCAATTCCAGGAGAGGAAAAGCTGCTTCTGTAGTGAGCCAGCCACTCCCAGTCCCTATTCAAGCCCAGATTAATGGTGTTAAATTTGCAAATGAATTTTAGTTCTGCTGTTTCTCTTTGAAGTCTGTTTCTGAAGTTTTTTTGTTCAACGATAGTGACTTTTAAATCTGTGATCGAATGACCAGGGAGATTGAAGTGTTCACTTACTGGCTTATGTATGTTACCATTCCTGATGTCCGATTTGTGTCCATTTATTCTTTTGCGGAGGGACTGTCTGGTTTGGCCAATGTACATGGCAGAGGGGCATTGCTGGCACATGATGGCATATATGACATTAGTGGATGTGCAGGTGAATGAGCCCCTGATGGTGTGGCTGATGTGGTTGGGTCCTGTGATGCTGTTTCCAGAGTAGATATGGGGACAGAGTAGGCAACGAGGTTTGCTACAGGGATAGGTTCCTGGGTTGATGTTTCTGTGGTGTGGTGTGTAGTTGCTGGTGAGTATTTGCTTCAGGTTGGGGGGTTGTCTGTAAGCGAGGACTGGCCTGCCTCCCAAGGTCTGTGAGAGTGAGGGATCATTTTCTAGGATAGGTTGTAGATCGTGGATAATGCGCTGGAGAGGTTTTAGCTGGGGGCTGTATGTGATGGCCAGTGGTGTTCTGTTATTGTCCTTGTTGGGCCTGTCCTGCAGTAGGTGATTTCTGGGTACCCGTCTTGCTCTGTCAATCTGTTTCCTCACTACCCCAGGTGGGTATTGTAGTTTTACGAATGCTTGATAATGCTTGAGTGGCTGGCTCACTACAGAAGCAGCTTTTCCTCTCCTGGAATTGACACCTCCTCATCTATTATTGGGAGTGGACTACATCCACCCTGATTGAATTGGCTCTGTCAACACTGGTTCTCCACTTGTGAAGTAACTCCCTGCTCTCCATGTGTCAGTATATAATGCCTGCATCTGTAACTTTCACTCTATGCATCCGAAGAAGTGAGGTTTTTACTCACGAAAGCTTATGCCCAAATAAATCTGTTAGTCTTTAAGGTGCCACCAGACTCCTTGTTGTTTTTGTGCAGTTCTGGTCTCTCATGTTCTAGAAAGATTAATTCAAATTGGAACCGGTGCAGCAAAGGGCTGCTAGGATAATCCGAGGAATGGAAAACCTGCCTTTATGAAAGGAGACTTGGTCAGCATGACTGTTTAGCCTAACCAAAAGAAGGCTGAGGAGAGATATGATTGTTCTCTAGAAATACATTAAAGGGGGAAATACCAGGGAGGGAGAGGAGTTATTTAAGTTAAGTGCTAATGTGGACACAAGAACAAATGGCTATAAACTGGCCATCAACAAGCTTAGGCCCAAAATTAGGTGAAGGTTTCTAGCTATCAGAGGAGTGAAGGTCTGGAACAGACTTTTAAAGGGAACAGTGGGGTTAGAAAACCTAACTGGCTTCAAGACCGAGCTTGATAAGTTTATGGAGGGGATGGTAGGAGGAGATTGCCTACAACGGCATGTGGCCAATCTGTGACTGCCAGTAGCAAAAATCCCTAACTGCTGGAGACGGGACACTAAATGAGGAGGACTCTGAGTTACTACAGAGAATTCTTTCCCAGTTATCTACCTGGTGGGTCTTGCCCACGTGCTCAGGGTATAACTGATTGCCATATTTGGGGTTGGGAAGGAATTTCCCTCCAGGGCGGATTGGCAGATTCCCTGGGGTTTTTTGCCTTCCTCTGCAGCATGGGGCATAGGTCACTTGTAGGTTTAAACTGGAGTAAATGATTAATTCTCTGTAATTTGAAGTCTTTAAATCATGATTTGACTATTTTAGTAACTCAGCCAGAGATTAGTGGTTTATTTCAGAAGTGGAGGAGGTTCTGTGGCCTGCAATATGCAGGAGGTCAGACTGATAATCACGATGGTCCCTTCTGACTTTCAAGTCTGAGCCTACGAGAGCTGTGTGGCAGATACACGCGCGCACACGCACATGCACATCCCCCACCACTACTCAGTGCGTGTCCCCTCATAAGAAAATTCACTAGTTCTGCTGTGGGGGTGGTTTCCTCTAATTTAGTTATTGTTCCATTAATTCTTAATGTTTGTAAAGTGCTAAATGTTGTTACTCCTTCAGATTGCCTGTTCTAGAATTAGTCACAGTCATTTTAACCCTTCGCTCCTACTTCATGTAATGTACTGGGCTGGTGCTTTCTTGTGTTTTAAAAAATGACACTTTGAGGTTCAGATAATACAGATAAGATTCAAACATTGGATCCTTTTCCAAACCAAATATAAATTCCAGACTTTTGAGGTTTGTCCATTGCTAACTCTTAAACTCCGAATAGATGCAAGATTTAAAGAGGAAGTGGCTGTTGCGGAGTGAGGAAGAGGGTTCAGTCCTCGGTCCTTCATGCCAAGATAATGGTAGCTAACCTAAGGAGCTGGAGATATTCTTTTTGATTTCATGGAGTGCTGTTGTTGTGGTGTCCTAACAGTTCATCATGATTTTTAATCATTTAGGCAACACAGTGTGTGCATGTAGTGATAGTTGAGCCTTCCCATGCAGCATTATAACTCTTGTCATCACATAAATGTAATGTCACAGGTGAAAATACCGCCCTGCATTGTCAAGGTAATACTGCCCACATTTTGTATCTCTGTAACTTTATTTGAAAGACCTAGACCCTGTTTTTTTTCCTTAGTACTCTGGTGCTTGCTTGCTGACTTCAGTGGGGATGCACTGGTTCATGGACTACAGAATACCTCACTCTTGTCTAGCTGCTGAGAGGGGGATCTAGTCAACCCTGATTTATTAGCTCAGCACTCCCCACTGATCTCCAGCACCCATAGATTGACAAGTGAATTGTTGCACTGATTAGTGCTCCATTCGCTCAGTTAGACAACTTGCAGACCTGTGGACTCCAACATGCAGTGCCCTAAAAAGGCTGTCTAATCAGCGGTTGAGTATCATTACTGTGGGCAGTTAGAAGGGAATGTTGTGGGACCAGGGTTCAGTTCAGTGAAGCCTGAGCATGCTCTCCTATTCTTTTCTATCCTTGCGCCCATTGAATTCAGCCCAGATTACTTTTGCAGCAGGGAATTTCATCAGATCATTGGTGTCTCACTCCAGAGGCAGAGAACCCCTGTACTCTTCTTTTCTTTTCCCCTTGAACAAGAGGGAAAAGAGAAGAAACTCTGGTATTACAGACCATTTTTATGAGTTTAATATGGGGGCCAAAGTCAGACTTAGCTGAGAATTGTTTTCAGTTATAACTATGAAAGTGCCATTGCCTCAACAAACATATCATCATGGCAGGTCCTGCCAGCATGCTCAGGGCTGAGTAAGACACGGTTCCGTCCCTGAGGGGTTATTGAGTTTAAAATCAAAATAAAGGTGAGACGCAACTTCCTTTTGGATTCTCCTCCCCCCCCCATGATAGATTTAGTAGATTGATATCAAGAGCTACTTTAGTTGGACCTGGACAAGAAATCCACTAATGCTTAATAGCTGGACAGAGGGCCAGTATCACAGAATGGCTGGCCCTTTAAGGGGAGTTTGGCCCAACCCCATCTCTGACTAATCACTGCCTCCCACAGAGGTTAGGGATCAGGTGATAGGTGGAAGATTACCTAGTCCTCATAAAAATGAGCAAGAGCTCAGTTGCTAAGGAAAAATTCAGGGAGGTAGTCTAGGTGGAGGGAAAGAACCCAATTTATAGGTGACTCTCGGGCAGAGGGCCTGAATAGTGTAATCCTGTTGGAAGCTGACTCTGAAGGAAAAGGGAGCAGAGAGGCTCTCCTTGAGTCCCAGGCAGATAGCTTGTGGAGTGTCCTGCTGTAGGAAGTAGATTGGTCCCTGCAGGAGACCCAAGTCAGGGAAAAGAGCATAACTGATATGAACATGTGCCAAGTGGTTTTATTTTGAAATAAAACCAACGCCCTGAAAAAAGAGGGACTAGAATCCTGTAGCTGGCAAGTGTTCTTTGGTGTGTGGGCTGGTGAGAGAGCTCATTGTCTTACAGGCAGTTAAAATATATTTATATAATTGCTAAAACTTAAAGTAGGAGCATATAACAATTAAGTGTATTTGATTGTATCCCATTCCCCCACCTTTCATATGTTTTTGTCTTAAATTACAAGGTCTTGGAGACAGTTCCTGTCTTGAACTCTCTAATTGTACAGTGCTGAGAAGTTTTTTCCTAGGGGACAGATCACTAGACTGTGACAAAGGAGACCTATGCTCTGTTCCCAGTTCTGCCACTGGCCCACTATCTGACCTTGGTCAGGTCACAGTCTCATTCTGTGCCTCAGTTTCCCTATCTGTAAAATGGAGATGATACTAACCCTCTTTATTCAGTGCTTTGAATCTACTGATGAAAAGTGCTTTATAAGAGCTGGATATTATTACTCAATCTCAGAGTTAGGAGTTCCCATGCCGCACTCCCATGAGGGATTAATATTAAGTCATATGCATGGTGACAGCACTTTTACTGACATGGGTTATATTTATGGGGTTTACAGAAGAATCAAATTTTGGTGAGAGATTAGAAAGGAGAGGGTGTGCCTGTGGATAGGGGCAGTTTCAGGCATAGAAATAAGGGTAAATAAGAATCAAATAAAGAGAACAAAAGAGAAATGAGGCATTATTCAGAGGTGAAGCAAATGGGAGAGAGGATGAGACAGGCTGGGGGACAGAATTAAGCCAAGTCTTGAAGGCAAGGACAAGAAGCTAGAACTTGATATGGAAGGAGAGAAGAGGCAAGTAAAGGGACTTGTATGTGGGGACATGGTCTATTGCAGGAAGATATCTTAAACATTGCTTTCTGAATGCACAGGTAGAAAGAGAACTTCTTTTGTAACTTATCCCTTTTAGAGGGTGGGATTTTACAGCCTTCAAATGTCATTAATACTAGTTTCTTATATTAAATGTTAAGTGACGTTAAACTGGATTATGATTATGCATCTCTTTAGTTACTGGATTTAGATGGGTCACTGGAATTGTGCTTGCTGCTAAAATGAAAGTAGTGCAGTGCCATTTTGGGTATTTGGGGTTTTTAAGCAAGGCCATTTCAAGTGTTTATACTTCGAACTAAAACATACTTCTTAACTTTTGCTTTCCTTCTGTATTTTTTCAGATTACGTCTACTTTGAAAATTCTTCAAGTAACCCTTACTTGATACGAAGAATAGAAGAACTCAATAAGGTAATGCAGTGCTAATGTATTTTCCCAGGTGTCTGAAACTGTTGGCTGTATTTTCTGATGTTATTTGAATTGAAAATAATTTCATCTACTTTTCCTCCCTCTTTATCCGTTTGCAATAATTTGCAGTATCTTTTTTTAAGCTGCTAGCAACTACAAAATATTATACCACCTGATCATTGCCTGGAGTATCTGGGGACAGTCACTCATTCAAGAGGTGCTTGTCATGTGCTGTCTACAAAGGCCAGAGAACACAAACTGAAAGTCATCCTGATGGTGACCCTACCCTCCCACTTTGGCCTGTCAGGCAAGGTTTAGTCTGCAGTTCTTAAACTCTTGGTGCTGTGATTGTTTGATTCAAAGGTGAAATATTAGTTGACCTGGAGAGAGGATGAAGAGCCTTGTGGTTTTAAACTCCCTGGGAGCCTCTCTTATGAGGAAGAAGTAGACCAGATCCTCAAGTCAACCAGCTGAAATCTTTCTCTTCTCATGGTCCCTGGAGCTGGTGTATTGTTTTTGTTCTTAGTCCTCAGAACATTCCTTCTTGCTTGGAGGTGAAAAAGCAGCATGATAGGCACTGCCATTCCAATAGAGCAGATGAAAGATTATAAGGGGGCTGGGGAAAGGAATCTGAATTCCTTTGTACTGAGGATGAATTTCAACACAGAGCGCCTGTTCTGAAGCCCTCAACTGCTGTCCCTACCACACAGTATCATTTTAGATTTAACTCCAAGTACAATTCTATTCAGTCCCTTGCAGTCTGTGCAGAGGGAACTTGGTGTCATCTTCTTGGGGTTGGACCCAAATCATCCAGTTGCCATCAGAAATTGGCTAAGGAAATTTAGTGGTTGTGGAGAAATTTGTCCTTTTTAAAGCTGCTTTGTTGTTGTATCCTTCAAAAGTTACCTGTAGATTTGCGATCTGGAGTAGTGGATGTGAAGTCCAGGTCATCCTTGTAATCACTCTGTTTTGGTATCAGGTCTCCTGTGGAGGAAGTTTGTGTCCCCTTAATGGGGGATACAGTGATAACCACATTTAGCACATATTGAGGAGGTTATCAAAAGCCTTGTCTACACTGGCAAGTTTCTGCGCAGTAAAGCAGCTTTCTGTGTTGTAACTCCCAAGGTGTACACACTGCCAACCCACTTAGTGCACAGAAACTGTACAGTTGCAGCGCTGTAAAAAACCACCCTGATGAGGTGTAGAGCTTTCTGTACTGGGGCTACAGCGCCGCGGTGCAAGTGTAGACACCCTGGTCGATTACAGCACTGCGATTGGCCTCTGGGAGGTGTCCCACAATGCCTATTCTTGTCTCTCCGGTCATCAGTTTGAACTCTACTGCCCTGCCCTCAGGTGACCAACCGTGAGCCCCACCCCTTACTTTCCTTGGGAATTTTGAAAGTCCCTTCCTGACTGCTCAGTGATGCATGCAGTGGTCTCAGTGCATCTTTCCAGGTGACCATGCCTGTTTCACGCACCAGGCCTGGAGCAAAGCCAAGCAGCTGGACCTCATCAGCATTTGGGGAGAGGAGGCTGTCCAGTCCCAGCTGCACTCTAGTGAAGGAGCTGTGTAATGACTACCACGAGGCACGGGAGGCAAATCACCACTTCAGTGCTGCGCCCACAAGCTGCCAGCTCTACAAAGAGCTGGACGCGATACTCTGCGACACCCACCTTCACCGTGACGGCCACTGTGGATACTTCGGTGGCTCGCCTGCTAGTCGAGAGTGGACTGAGCCAGGAGAAGGAAATCTTGGACGAAGATGTGGAGGGGGAGGGGGACCCCCAGAAGCAGAGTGAGGCTCTGAGGTCAGAGATGCATGCAGCCAGGAGCTCTTCTCTATCCCAGAGGAGGCTAGCCAGTCACAGCTGTCGGAGCTTGGTGAAGCGCAAACAGGAGAGGAGGCCTTTGGTAAGTGGCTTTGATTTTGGGAATCTCTGAAGCGAGTTGTTGGGAGCAGGAAGGTTGCAAAAAGCAGGCTTGTGTCTGTATGATGTGCGTACCACCACATGCCTGGTCTGAGTGGCGGATCAGGGTGTTGATTGACTCCCTCACTTCACAGGAATCTGCCTCAGAGATCTCCAGGAAACTCTCATGGAGATACTGGCAGTCCACTGCCACAGGTTTTTTGGCAGAGCTGCTTTGTTTCTTGCCCCATTAAGGGTAACTTTCCCACGCCACTCTGCTGTCACGGGGGGCAGGGAAGAAGCCGGGGGTGTGGGGGGGACCATTGCTGCACAAAGGCAAGCCACATAAGGGCCAGGGTGGAAGCCACAGTCTTGGAGAAGACTCTCCTTTGATTCCCTGCTCACCCTCAGCAGCAAGTTATCGTCCATAATGAACACAGCTTGTGGAAAATGTGGGGACAGTAATGATTATAAGGCCCCCAGCCCACAGTACTGGTTTTCCCCAAGAGCCACGTGCCTGGTATACAGTATGGTCCTGGAACACTGATTTTTTGCCCCTGCCCCTCACCATTTTGGGGGGCTTGTGGCTCATGTACACTTGCCAGGGGTCAGCCAGTTAGTAACCAGTTTGAGTACTGGCTGTGTTTTAAAGCACTGAATCAGTGGTCTCTGTTGCAAACAATACTGCTTTTGTAAAATGTTGCATTTTGGCTTCACAGATATGACTTTGGGAGCCCAGCCTCCCTCTTTATCGCTGGCTGAACAGCTGCGCAGAATTAGAAAGTGGCCACGAAGAACTAAAGAGAACTTTCTGTGTGATGTCATGATGCACTCCGCAGCCAAAAAATAGGAACTGAAGGAGTGGCGGGACAGCGAGAAGAGGGACCGAATGGAGAATGTGGCGTGCCAGAACGAAGCCCTGGAGAGGCTCTTAAAAAATATGGAGCACCAAGCAGACACGCTCCAGGTGCTACTAGCACTGCAAACCCAGCAGTTCCGTGCCCGTCCTCCCCTGCAGCTGCTGTCGCGAAACTCTTTCCAATGCGTCCGCCAGACACCGCTAACACACTCTTATCAACCTCTTGGCTCCAATCTATGCTCCTCCCCTGCCACAGTCCAGCACCATGCACTCCCAGTACCCACTGCACTCAACACCCATCCCTCTGCAGTTTAACCCTGCTGAAGTACAGTACCCACTACACTGTACTCCAAAGGAGAAGGTTGGATATGATACCTGGACGTACACAAATTTTTAACCGTCCCGGAACCCCACCTACTCCTCAAACCCTCCCTTCCCCTATTCCCCTCAGTGCTGATTTTTTTTCTCTCTCTCTTCTCCAGTTGTTGTTTTTTAAATAAAATAATTGTTTTGGTTTGAAAGCAATCTTTATTCCATGAATTGAAAGCAAACAGAGCCCCGCAAAGCAACAGGCAATTTTCTTAAACCTTCATGTTGCATCGTCTGCACCAATCACAATCCCCTCCTAGCATTACAAGCACTGCACTCCCAAGCATAGCAACAAATATTAGTGGCTTTCAGCTTCAAATTGCTGCCTCAAGGCATCCCTGATCCTTATTGCCCCATGCTGTGCCCCTCTAATAGCCCTGGTCTCTGGTTGTTCCAATTCGGCCTCCAGGCGCTGAGCCTCACCAGTCCAGCCTTGAGTGAAACTTTCACCTTTTCCTTCACAAGTATTATGGAGCGTACAACATGTGGCTATAAGCATAGGAATATTGTCATCTGCCAGGTCCAGCCTCCCATATAGGCAGCACCAGCGGGTCTTTAAATGGCCAAAAGCACACTCAACAGTCATTTTGCACTTGCTCAGCCTGTTGTTGAATCGCTCCTTGCTGCTGTCAAGGTGCCCCATGTATGGCTTCATAAATCACGGCATTAAGGGGTAGATGGGGTCTCCGAAGATCACAGTGGGAATTTCGACTTCCCCTAGGGTGATCTTCTGGTCCGGGAAGAAGGTCCCTGCTTGCAGCTTCCTGGACAGGCCAGTGTCCCAAAAGATGTGTGCGTCATGCACCTTTCTGGACCAGCCTGCGTTAATGTCTGTGAAACGCCCACGGTGACCCACATGCGCCTGGAGAACCATTGAGAAATACCCCTTGTGATTGATGTATTCGGTGGCTAGGTGGTCTGGTGCTGGACTGGTGCTGGAATTGGAATATGCGTGCCATCTATCGCCCCTCCGCAGTTAGGGAAACCCATTTGTGCATAGCCATCCACAATGTCACACACGTTGCCCAGAGTCAGTGTCTTTCAGAGCAGGGTGTGATTAACGGCCCTGCACACTTCCGTCAACACGACTCCAACGGTCGACTTTCCCACTCCGAACTGGTTAGCGACCAATCGGTAGCAGTCTGGAGTAGCCAGCTTCCACAGTGTAATCGCTATGCACTTCTCCATCAGCAGGCAGCTCCCATTCTCATGTCCTTGCGCTGCAGAACTGTGGTGAGCTCATCACACAGTCCCACAAATGTGGCTTTCCTCATGCGAAATTCTGCAGCCACTGCTAGTCATCCCAGACATGCATGACCATGTGATTCCCACCACTCAGTGGTTGTTTCCCGAGCCCCAAAGTGGCATCCCGCTGTGGTCAGCACCTCTGTGAATGCCACAAGAAATCTCATGTCGTAGCTAGGAGGCGTGGCGAGATCAATGTCAAATTGCTCTTGCCTCACTGCCACTCGTGACATGTTAGTGAGAGCGAGCAGCATATTGGTCAACAGTGCGGGATCCATTCCTGCAGACCAAAGAGGCAGAGTGCGCAGTACACAAACCGTTGAAACATGGCGCTAAATGCGGATGGAAGCACAGGGATTGCTGAGATGTGAAGCAATGCATCACGGGCCATTGGGATAGGACCCAGGATGCCCCACGACCCCCTCTGCCTTCCCACAACTCTTAGCGGCAGAAGAGGAAGAGATGCTCTGTGGGATAGCTGCCCAAAGTGCACTGCTCCGAATACCACTGCAAGTGCCTCAAGTGTGAACATGCTAATGCACAGGCAGCTGACTGTGTGAACACACAGCAGCAGTTTCCCTTCAGTATTTTCTGAGCAGCGCTGTAACTGCCAATGTAGACATACGCAAAGATAGACTTGTTTGTCTTGCGGCAGTATCGGTGTCTGAAGTCTTTCTTCTAGAATGGTCAGGGAACTAAATTTCTGGGAGATGCATATAGCAAGTCATAATCCCTATCAAGAAGAGAGGCATTTTCTCCACTCATATAAACACTTCTAGTTCTGAGGAAAGTAAGTGGGTCAGGATTCTTGAGATCTTAATGGCTCCAGACCAAGTGTGGTGTTTGGATCTATTGACAGTTTCCTGGGAAACTTTCCTCCTTTCTCCCAGTCTTACAAAGAGGGTCAAATTCTCAACCCAGATCTAGAAAGCTGCCATCTTGTGCCTTGGATTATGGGTCCTCACATTTTCAGAATAATCCAAAATTGTTAAATATTTAAGATAAACTTGGTCAAAGTCTTAAAGCCTAGCACCAGAGACCTCTATGTCTCTGATTAGGATCATTTGTACATGTGCACATAAGTGTTGCCTGATGTTTCTAATTCTAGATCATTTGATAAAATTAAAGATCTTGATTGTTGTCCTTCCACCATTAAGGTTTTAGTAGCTACCTTATATATTGGCCTTTTATTTTCTTGTGCATGGAATGGCACTCCTCATTCACCTTTGATGATTTTCTGAGTGGGCTTTTACATCTCTGTTCCCCAAACTGCCGGTCTAAGCAGCCTTGAGATTTAAATCTAGATCTTGCAGAACTCATCAATGCACTGCTCTGGGATACTGTAGCTTAAGTTTTGTTTTCATCATTCAGGTATTTTGGGGAGAAATCTACAAGAGAATTGAGATCTGCTCAGAGTTCATGCAAATAGATAAAACTATGCGAGCAAGCCTGTTTGTTACGAACAGAAATATACAGTCAGCTTAAAAAATGGTTAAGTATATTACCTTATTTTAAGAAAAACAAAAGACACATACAAAAACTCACCCTTTTTCATATAGTTGTCATTGACAAAAATGTTGCTGCCTGTTGCATTTTTATTGTTGCTCTTTTTGGAACTACTCTTGAGCTACTTACTCTTCAATTGGGAGAACCTTGCGCATGTGCTATCAACTTGACGGATTCTTTCTATCCCTTCAAACTCTGAAGGGACCGAGAAGGAGAACCTTTTGGAGTTGTTAGTTATCTTTGCAACGTAATTTTTTTTTATTGTACTTTTTTGAGACATTAACTTCTCAAAAGTTGGCTTTGATTGGCTAACTTTTTTTTTTTTTTTTTTTTTTTTTTTCCTTTTTCTGCGAAGCTTTTGGTTCCCACTAGATTAGGAATTGACTGGAAAGTTGTAAGAGTGGTAAATTATTCTTTCGGGCAGTGTGCAATCCCCAGTGTGAGGCTGGTTTGCTCTCCTACTGAAACTGCTGCCCTGAGACCTTGGTGTGACAGTTCTGCAGAAGAAGTAGAATTACAAAGAAAAGACCAGATTCTGATCTCCTTACTCCTATTGAATAGTACCTGACACCACTTGGATCCGTTTTAGAGTAAATGGGACACTTGTGGAATAAGGTTCTACTACGTTTGAGACAGGATCAGAATCTGATCCTGTGTAGGGTTTTTTTTCTTCATTACTGTAAGAGGTTATCCAGTCCATTTGGCTAAATCCTTGCTTAATCTACAGATAAGGTTAATTAAAATCGCCTGCCTCAGGAAATCAAGATAAGTGGGTGTGAGGGCAGGAAGGAGTTTCCTGCCGACATCCTTTGTGTACAGCCCAGTCTAATTTCTCAGAAGCCTTGTGAGATCTTTTTTCTTCCTCTATACCGTCCAGTATAGACCATGATTGAGAACAAGAAATGGGATTTAGAACAATGGTTTGTTCTGGTATGGTAACTTCCATTTTTCAATATTGTAGAACTGCAGAACACTTGCTTAGTGTTTCATTTTCTACAGAAATGCATTCTATTCATAGCAAGGTTTATGTATTTGATTAGAGTACTTATGGCTAAAATTTCTAAATACTTTAATGGATTTCTAGTTTAGTAGTTTGAGATCCAGTTTTTTATTTATGCCCAAGAATAATTTTTCTGCTCACTGTTACAGACGGCCAATGGAAATGTGGAAGCAAAGGTGGTGTGTTTCTATAGACGAAGGGACATATCGAGTACGCTTATTGTATTGGCTGACAAACATGCAAGTAAGCTTGTTTATTTTAAAACATTGATTTTAATTTCTACATTTGGATGATGTGGTGATGCTATTTTAAAGTTGCATGTATCTTGGAGCTAGGTTAATTTAAATTTATGATCCCCATCCTAAGCAACTAAGTAGTATCCAACAATTAGTTGTATCATTTGGTTGGCTGAGTTCTGACCTTTTCATTTAAGAAACAAACGCCTGTTGAAAAGTCAATTGGGTGTCATTTGGTTGTCATGGGGGGGGTCGGGGTGTGTGTGTGTGTGTGTGTGTGTGTGTATGTATATATATATATATATATATGTGTGTGTGTGTGTATGTATAAAAAACACGCGCGCGCAACGTCTATTATTAAACATACCTTTCTCACACTCTCCCTTTGGGCTGAATAAAAGTGCCTGTCTCTCTGTCTACATGAAGGTGAATTTCTTGAAAACATTTGAGGAAAGTTACACCAACTATTAAGTTGCTTGGGAAAGGGAAATACATTCCTTACATTTAAACAACAACAACAAAAACTGGTCATACTTTGTTTGCCAATAATTGAAATCTGAGACCATTAAAACATGGCCTGTTAGTTTTCTATCAGAAATTTTCTTTTGACAGGTTTAAAAAAATGAGTTAAAATTGTGAATATCATCAAATTTGCCTTTGAGCATGTTTAGTACAACTTCTAAAAGTTAGTGATCTGGGGACATCCCACCATTATGTGATGTCTGGAATTTATGGCCTCTGTTAGGAGGTTAATAATTTCCCAGCTGGATGGAGGTCTGAAGAGAGCTCGTTACTGCTTAGTGATTTGAACACTGTAATAATTCTGTTTAAAAATAGATGAGAATTTTTAGTTTCATGATTAAGCATTGGTACTTTCTGATATTTCAAAGTTTTTTGTTTATGCAACCTTCACTTGGCCTCCCTTGTGTGTGTGCCTTATGACAATCTTTACTTGCATGCTCACAAACTATTCCTCGGTATGCTATTCCATAGTCTTTCCCTTCAGCCTTCTGACTACACATATGTATCATCTTGTAGTACTGTATGCTCATCTGTTTATAACAGAGATTCATAAGCAGAATGTGTGGCATATCTACTTAATTAGAGAGAGAAGTTAATTTAAAAAGAAAAGCAAATACCTAGCTTAGCAATGGAGCTTAGTTGCATGTGTAGTTTTTTCTAGTATCCTGTTACTCTGCATATTCCAGAGAGATACTCCTTGTCATTTTTATTTAAAAAAAAAAAAAAAAAAAGGGGGGGGGGGGTAGTTAAACTGTGGCTGAAGTGTTTGAGTAATTGGGAGAAGCTTATACATAGGTTTTCCTTAAATTACAACTTAAAATCTTTCAATATCGATGCTGGTTGTCACTATTATCTGTCTTTAAATATTCTATTACTGTTTTATAACATCAGATACTAAGCACTTTGAAATGTGGGTACATTTCAATGTCATCTAGTGAAATTATTTTCACTTGTGCCTATATGAACTATCAGATCAATAGAGTACAAATTCCGTGCACTTGTTAGAGAAACAGTTTAACAATATTTTAACATGCTTTTTTCCCAGTATTTGATGTCTCATTTAAATTTCCCTAAAATAGCATAAGTATAGATATGGAAATTACAGATTAGCTAGCCATCTACTTAAGTCCTCGGTCAAACAAGAAATAACAAACATTTACTAGTCATAAAAATCTGACTTCCTTCCAAAACAGCTGAAATACTACAATGGATGGGTGCTTTTTAGGTGAGTTTAAATTTTAGGACTAAGATGGAATACGTTACTGTGAAGGGGTGCCTCTATCTCTAAAGGAGGAAAAATAACCTGTTTAAAGACATGAGTGCTGACAAAAGTATTAAAATATGTACCTTACAGATCCATCTTCTTCCTGGTAATGATGAAGCCAAAAATCTGAGTACTACACCTCTGAATACTGCCATCATGCCATTGGAAAGACCCAGTAAAACTAGACCTGGGCATGCTCTCTGCCTTCAAAATAGCTTTTTTCATATTGTTTGTAATAGGTTTGAATGAAATGAAATCTGTGTGCTGTACTCATATAATTACATCTTGGTCTATGTATTCATATGGTACTGATATGAGATTTGGCTATATTTTAGGTCAGAGGTCGGCAACCTTTCAGAAGTGGTGTGCTGAGTCTTCATTTATTCACTCTAATTTAAGATTTTGTGTGCCAGTAATACAGTTTAACATTTTTTAGAAGGTCTCTTTCTATAAATCTATAACATATAACACAACTATTGTTGTATGTAAAGTAAATAAGGTTTTAAAAATGTTTAAGAAGCTTCATTTAAAATTAAATTTAAAATTCAGATCCTCCCGGACCAGTGGCCAGGACCCGGGCAGTGTGAGTGCCAATGAAAATCAGCGTGCCATAGATTGCCTACCCCTGGTTTTTTTTTTTTTGGTCACAATCCATAGTTTTACTGATTCTCTCTCTCTCTCTAGTGCCAGAGCTGTTCCATTGCTTAGGAATGCTGAAGTTTAATACAAACCTCCCTGCAAACAAACTAAATATGGTGACTCATTAATGTGTGTGTCAGTTCAATACGTTAGTAAAAGAAGTGAGAAGAATTGTTGAAACTTTGAGGATGAAGATGAGAAATCTTGCTCTTAGCCACCATTAACCATTCTTTGAACCTGCAAGTACAGATTTTTTTTTTCTTTTTGAAATGAAATGAACAATTTTGATCCAAATGGAAACTAGAGCATTGCTTCACTTTCATAGCTATTTGGAAGACTGGCATGAAGAGCCAACTATAAAGCAGTGCTATTAATGGAAACATCACAGAAACAGAGACAATATATGTCAGTTTAAATTTCCTTTTCTACAGTTGTTCTGTGTTGTTATTTTGGTAGAGGCACCAGTTCATTTCCCTCCCCCCCCACCCCCCAAATATATATTTTTAACAGTCTTTTTTGTGTGGCTTCAATTGTTCCTTTTAAAAAGTAAAAATATGCTTTTGGCTAGCAATCAATACTTTCTAAATATAATTTATAATAAAAATATTATGTTAGAAAAGACTATAAATAGCCTGCATGTTGTAATGAAATTACTCGTAATTTCCTACAAAAATTCTAATACAAATACTTGATCAGAGAGAATCAACATTGTCACTGATTTCTGAATTGATTACATAATGATCCCTTTTCATAAAGTGTCCTGCTGCCTCATTTTCTTGCATTCGCAGTAGATGTATGTATCTGCATCACTGATCTTTTAACTGCCTTTGTTCAGCTGATTAATGAAGCTGTGTGACTGCAGACCCTTCTGGATTCAATCAGTCTTGTAATTTCTAAGTGTAAGTCTGCTATTGATGCCTTTATAATTTTAGACCTACTAATGATATAATTATGAAAAAGAAACTAATAATGGGCAAATATGTCAAACTCAAATGTGCAATTTAGGAAAATCTTTATCTATTTCTCACTTAAAATAGAGGGATGGAGAGAAAAATGACGCTGATATTCAAGTAAATAGGAATAAAATAAAATTTTCAGTATAATCCATCAGATACTTGAAACTGCAGAAACTAAAAGAAAGATGCAGGGGTTTTATTTTGCAGCCATTTTCCAAGAGGAGAAGTGACGTGCCTTCTGCAATGATGTTTATAAGTTTGTACCTAATGTATAGAATATGATTCCTATGTCTGAACTGCAAACTTAGGTTTTTTTACCATCTGATGTGAAACTTGTCTGGGGTTATGGTTGAATAATGATGATTGCTATACCTTTTCTCACATTTTCCATTCTTTAGATTCCATAATCACTTCATAAATTATTCAGAGGAATTGCTTGAAATGTAGCTGCCTCAGGGTTGGAACACAATTCCTATTTAACAGGTCTACAGCAAAACTGCACAACAGTTTGGGACAGGAAACAAAGAATAAATATTCTATCCAATTGACATTGCAGGGAGAACGCAGGAAGTCAGAACACACGTCTGTTTTATGTAACTTACTCTGCTGGTCTCCTCAATAAAGATTGTATGCCACAACTAACAAACTAGGAGGAAAACACTTTAAAGCAATAAAGTGGTAGGGAGCGTGAATGCATTTATTATTTACTGGAACATTTCCAAACAGTTGTAAAAGACCCTCTCCTCCTAACCATCTCAACTTCTTTTTTTGCCATTGGCAACAGTGGTCACAGAACCAATGCTTCATTAGTTTGTCCCAGTTCATAAAAATAAATGAATAGTTGTTAATAGTATAGAATCATAAAAGATTAGGGTTGGAAGAGACCTCAGGAGGTCATCTAGTCCAACTCCTTGGTCAAAGCAGGACCAATACCAACTAAATCATCCCAGCCAGGGCTTTGTCAAACTGGGCTTTAAAAACTTCTAAGGATGATGATTCCACCACCTTCTTAGGTAACCCATTCCAGTGTTTCACCACCCTCCTAGTGAAATAGTGTTTCCTAATATCCAACCTAGACCATCCCCACTGCAATTTGAGACTATTGCTCCTTGTTCTGTCATCTGACACCACTGAGAACAGCTGAGCTCCATCCTCTTTGGAACCCCCCATTCAGGTAGTTGAAGGCTGCTATCAAATCCCCCTGTCACTCTTCTGCAGACTAAACAAGCCCAGTTCCCTCAGCCTCGCCTCATAAGTCATGTGCTCCAGCCCCCTGATCATTTTTGTTGCCCTCCGCTGGACTCTGTCCAATTTGTCGACATCCTTTCTATAGGGGGGGCCCAAAATTGGATGCAATACTTCAGATGTGGCCTCACCAGTGCTGAATAGAGGGGAATAATCACTTCCCTCGATCTGCTCCTATTAATGCAGCCAATATGCTGTTAGCCTCCTTGGTAACAAGGGCACACTGCTGACTCATATCCAGCTTCTTGTCCACTGTAATCCCCAGGTCCTTTTCTGCAGAACTGCTGCCTAGCCAATCGGTCCCCAGCCTGTAGCGGTGCATGCGATTTTTTTCTGTCCTAAGTGCAGGACTCTGCATTTGTCCTTGTTGAACCTCATCAGATTTCTTTTGGCCCAATTTGTCTAGGTCACTCTGGACCTATCCCTACCCTCCAGCGTATCTACCTCTCCCCCCAGCTTTGTATCATCTGCGAACTTTCTGAGAGTGCAATCCATCCCATCATCCAGTTGAATAGCTTAAGTAGTTATTGGCAGTTTTGCTATCTACTTTCAGCAGCTACTGTTCAGTTGTCAGGCCTACACGATGATATATTCTGAAGTTTCAAAGCTTCTAAAAATAAGTATCTTATAGCAGGAAGATGTCATTATCAGACCAATATGTTAGGTGCCTGATGTTTGCTTGCCTGAGGAAGTTGCTAAGTCTGTGTGGCTTCTACACCAGCAGCGAGTGTGAATACATTTTGAGTATAGCCTCATGAATGAGGTCTTAATTGACTCTGCCTCCCCAAAGTTTGGAAGTGGATCATCGGTTCAGAATTCATCTGAAACAAAATCTAAAATGAGATTTTTGGTTTCATCATTACTAGGAAGACCTTGGATCTACCTCTTGGGCTGGACAGGGGGTGGGGTGGATGGGGCAGGGGTCCTGGGGGGTGGGCATCAGGGGCAAGAAGTGGGGTGGTGGTGGATGGATAGGGGGCATATGTTTTCAGGGAGGCTGAGGAGTGTGATTTACCTGTAGTTGGAACACACCCTCTGGTCTCCTTTCTTAAAAATTGGGACCACCACCCTGGGTTGTCAGTCCAGAGGTACTGCACCTGCCTTCCACGCAACATTGAAGAGACGCATTAGCTATGACACCCGAACATTATCCGGTGCTTTCAGCATCTCCAGGCAAATCTCGTCGACCCCTGCTGCCTTACCACTACGAAGGCATTTTACCACTGTATTGACCTCAGCATCAGAAATAGATCCAGTCTCACTGGAGGTTTCTGGTGCTTGCATCCTGAAAGGGGTTACATGTCCATCGAGTTGAGTTCCTTAAAGTGTTCCTTCCATCTCTCAATGATCTCCTCAACTGAGGTCAGCGTTTCACCACCCTTGCTGAGTACAGTGTGAGCAACATCCTGCTGACCCCTCCTAAGGCAACAAACGGTTTGCCAGAACACCTTTGAAGACATACTGTAGTCATTCTCCATGGTCTCTCCAAATTCCTCCCAAGCCTGGGCTTTCGCTTCAACTACTACCACAGCTGCAGCCCTCTTAGCCAGCCGGTACCTCTCAGCCATATCAGGAGTCCAGTTTGTGGGTATTGCTTGGAGCATTGATCTCCTTCTTCAACTTGACAGCTTCCCTCATCACTGGAGTCCACCAGTGGATCCTAGGGTTGCCACCATGGCAGGCGCCAACCGCCTTGAGGCCACAGCTTTTCGTGGCTGCCTCAACGATTGAGGCCCTGAACATGGTCCATTCGGACTCAATGTCCAAGACCTCACCCGGAATGCAGAAGATGTTCCTCCGAAGATGGGAACGGAAGTCCTTCCACCAGATATTCCCAGGGAACTCGCATTGATTGTTTGGGCCTCCCATGTTTGTTTGTTTTTGTTTTGTCTGTCTGTCTGTCTGTCTGGGGTCCTGTGCATCGGATCTAACTTACCACCAAGTTGTTGATTGGTTGCCAGCTCTGCCCCTCTTCGCCCGAGTTTCCAGAACATATGGCCTTAGGTCCAATGAGATGACTATGAAGTCGATTATCAGTTTACAGCCCAAAGTCCTCTGGTACCAAGTACTTTTATGAGCAACCTTATGTTCAAACATGGTATTCGTTATGGAGAATCTACGACAGGGGTAGGCAACCTATGGCACTCGTGCTGAAGGCGGCACGCAAGTTGATTTGCAGTGGCACTCACACTGCCCGGGTCCTGGCCTCTGGTCCGGGGGGCTCTGCATTTTAATTTAATTTTAAATGAAGCATCTTAAACATTTTTAAAACCTTATTTACTTTACATACAACAATAGTTTAGTTATATATTATAGACTTATAGAAAGAGACCTTCTAAAAACATTAAAATGTATTACTGGCACACACAACCTTAAATTAGAATGAATACATGAAGACTCGGCACACCACTTCTGAAAGGTTGCCAACCCCTGATCTATGACTAGAACAGAAGTCCAATAACAACTCACCTCTTGGGTCCACACCAGGGAGGCCGTTCCTCCCACTCACTCCCCTCCCGGTATCTCCATCGTTCCTCACATGAGTGTTGAAGTCCCCCAATAGAACTACGCCTTTAAAAAAAAAAATTCCTATGTAGTATAACTGTGTTTATCTCAGTAGAGATTAAAAAACAAAATAACTACCTGCTTACACACCACTCAGGGTCCCATGTGATATATATATATATATTTTTTTATAGGCTCATTAGACATGGAAAAGACCTATTGGATTATCTATGCAAATACAGCATTCTTTCAGTATGTCTTCTAATGTTTTTGTCCAGTCTGGTTATGAAAGTCACAGGTGATGGGGCTTCCAGAACTTCTTAGATGATTTCGTAGGTTAATAGCACTGATTTAAATAGCTTTTTCCAGATATCCAGCCTACATTTTTTCTTATTTCATTATTTTCTCATCCTATCGTTCTTACTTAAACTAAGAATATTATGCTAAATTCTTTTTCTCCAAATATTGTAGTCCTGCCTCCCTTTTTTCTTATTGCTTAGCCAAGATGTATGTTAGCTCTTTTAATCTTAGTCTATCTTGTGCTTGCTTTTTGTATTTTTTGAGCTTTTTTCCAGTTGCTAATATTTTATAGTAATGTGACATCTAGAATATAAAGGCGTTTAGTCCTTCCTCCCTCTTTGATTTTTATATATACTCCTCCACGCATTGATCCATATCGCATTGCAAGCTTGTCTCTCTCTTCTTTATAGTTACTATTACAGTGACACTGTACATATGATGATGTTTCATTTGCCACTCACTGCCTCTAGGTCTCTCATAATTATAATTGTTGCGTCTCGAATTGTAGATCTGCATTTTTTAATTAATTTCCCCTACATGTATTAGCTTTCACTCTTCCAAGTTGATTAAGAACTTGGATAGAAGAAGTGACAATCTGTCTGTATCTCACCTTATTATTTCTTTGTCTTGACTAGTGTTGCAGTTTCCTTCCAACATAGTAACCACGAACTTTTTTAATGCGCTAGTAATGATCCTTTCCCCAAATTGTTAATACAGATGTTAAATAAAACTGGACCTAATACAGATCCCTGCAGAACCCCTTTGGGCACCTCCCTACGCTTGCTATATTGCATGTTCCTGTTTGTGTAAAGTGTTTGTTTTTAGTTTTCAGTCTGAGTGTTCCAATCCTGTGTGACCATGTATCAAATGCTTGTTAAAATCCAAGTATATTGCATCTACTGTGTTCCATAGTCACTTATTCTGTAACTACCATAAAAGCAGTCAAATTTGTCTGAGAATTGGTCTGTAAAAGGCTATAATAGTGCCTTTTCCTCATTTAGTCATTCTATAGGGTGGTAATCCACAGCATTTATGTAACACTGGAATGCGTTACCTAGGGAGGTGGTGGAGTCTCCTTCCTTGGAGGTTTTTAAGGCCCGGCTTGACAAAGCCCTGGCTGGGATGATTTAGCTGGGAATTGGTCCTGCTTTGAGCAGGGGGTTGGACTAGATGACCTCTTGAGGTCCCTTCCAACTCTGATATTCTATGATTCTATGATTCTATGAACATCTGAGTAATTGAGCTGTGAGGGTGAAGCACACCTAGGCTTCAAAGGTGAAATTTGCTTCCCAATCTGTGGCTAGGGACAGCCCCCAGTGCAGTTGCGGAGTCTTTCTGCGTGTGCAAAGGTACCTTTGTGTGGTCACTGAACCCATGGCCAACCCTGCACAACTTCAGTGTAGTGCTGAGGGCTTTGTGTTGACCGTTTGCTTATACTAGTACTGAATTCATCCTACGTTCTCTACACTTTTATTATGTCTAAATTCATCAGGTTCATGCTTTTCAATATTAAAGGGGTCTCAGCAAGAGGGGCAAATATATTTGCATACAGCTTGTTTTTATTCAGAGAGTTCCTACCCACTTCTATACTCAAAAGCTTTAGCAATTTTGTGTTGGGCTTTTCTTCATTGTTACCTTATATGAAGTCTTCCTTTCAAATGTACTGTATTGTGCCTTTTTATTTTGAAAGGCTGTGAACAGCAGGGCGAGCGCAAAAGGAAATGTGTGCTTCACAGCCTTCATGTTACATTACAAAAATGAGCCAAACAAATAAAACACTACTTGGATTAAGTTCTTGGTTGAAGATGAAGAAAATTGCAGTTTGAGATTAAATTTGTTTTGCTAGGCTTCATTTTTGCATGTTGTAGATTTGATTGACAAATAGTGATTAATACACATTTTTTTTTTAAAAAGGCATGAAGTTTTCAAATACACCAGAGCAGTGGTTTTCAAACTTTTTTTCTGGTGACCCAGTTGAAGAAAATTGTTGATGCCTGTGACCCAACGGTGCTGGGTACAAGGGGCTTGGGGTGTGGGAGGGGCTCAGGGCTGGGGCAGAGGGTTCGGGTGTGGAGGTGAAGGCTGTGGGTTGGGGTCGGGAATGAGGTGTTCAGGGTGTGAGAGGGGGCAGGGTATTGGAGGGGGTCAGGGCTCTAGGCTGGGGGTGCAGGCTCTGGGGTGGGGCTGGGGATAAGGGGTTTGGGGTGCAGGAGGGGGCTCCAGGTTTAGGGGGGCTCAGGGCTGGGGCAGGGGATTGGGGCACGAGCTTACCTCTGGTGGCTCCCAGTCAGCGGCGCAGCCAGGGTGCAGAGGCAGGCTTCCCGCCTTTCCTGGCACCGTGGACCACGCTGCTCCCTAGAAGCGGCCAGCAGCAGGTCCGGCTCCTAGGCAGAGGTGTGCAAATGACTCTGCGTGGCTCTCGCCCGCAGGCACTCTCCCCACCCCCACCCCCTGCCAATTCCTGTTGGCTGGTTCCTGGACAACGGAAGTGTGGAGCTGGTGCTTGGGGCAGGGGCAGCACACGGAGCCCTCTGGCGCCGCCCACACCTCCCCCCGGCTAGGAGCCAGACCTGCTGCTGGCGACTTCCGGAGCACAGCGCGGTGTCGGAACAGGTAGGGACTAGCCTGCCTTAGCTGGGCAGCACCGCCGACGGGACTTTTAACGGCCCGGTTGACAGTGCTGACCAGAGCCGCTGCCGCTCTTCCATTCCGTGACCCAGTTCGAAAACCACTGTACTCAAGGCATTGAGAATTATTTTGAGCTCTTCAGCATAGCACGTCTGTCTCCAATCTCTTAAAAAGATGCCTTTTAGTATGAGGTTATATTGCTTTTGAAAATTAGAATTGGAGGGTTTTCAATAGCTCAGATTTCTTGTTCTCTAGACACACACTCAAATGTAAGCATGATGGGGGTTTTCCATGTTTTCTTTTAATACTTTCTGTTCACTAGTTTTCAAATAGCTTGGCCTATGACTTGCTGATGTGTTTATGGATTACTGCTGGTGTATTGATAATGTGGGTCACCAGCCATTGTATGAATTTTCTATTAAAACAGTTTACTTAAGTGAATAAATTGTGAAACCATACAACTGTGACACAAATGTAAATCCTGTGTTCCGTTGCCTAGGAAAGTATTACAGTGTAAATCAGAGGTGGGCAAACTTTTTGGCCCGAGGGCCACATTGGGGTTGCAAAACTGTATGGAGGGCCGGGTAGTGAAGGCTGTGCCTCCCCAAACAGCCTGGCCCCTACCCCCTATTCGACCCCTCCTACTTCCTCTCCCCCCGACTGCCCCTCTCAGAGTCCATGACCCATCCAATCCCTCTCTGTCCTTGTCCCCTAATTGCCCCCTCCCAGGACCCCACCCCACCCCTAACCACCACCCAGGACCCCATGCCTATCCAACCCCTCCTGTTCCCGGTCCCCTATCCACACCCCTGTCCCCTGAGACTCCCATGCTTATTCACCCCCCCAATGTTCCCCATCCCCTGACTGCCCCCCAGAACCTCCGCCCCATCCAGCCGCTCCCTGTCCCTTGACTGCCCCCCGGTACCCCCCATACCATGCTGCTCAGAGCAGCATGTCTGGCAGCCACGCTGTCTGGCTGGAGGCAGACACGTTGCTGCACTGCTTGGCAGGAGCGCGCAACCCAGCCGCCCAGAGCACTGCCCGTGCGGCGGCGTACCTGCGGGGGAGGGCCAGGGCTAGAGTCCCCGGCCGGGAGCTCAAGGGCCGGGCAGGACAATCCTGCGTGCTGGATGTGGCCCACGGGCTGTAGTTTGCCCACCTCTGGTATAAATGCCCACTGCTGTATGTTTAACAGCTTATGTAGTGTAATAACTATTACACTCCTGGTTTAATTATGCTGCATTATGCATTTTCCTTTCTCATTAGAGAAGCTTACTCAATGGATATATAAAACACCAGCTCTTGTTTCAGAATGGTAAAATAAAGTGAAATAAACTGTATAGAATCTGAGAGGCATGTGATTTTTGCTAGTCTCTTTAGCAGAATGGCCGGTTTAAAACCAAGTGTGCAACTTAACATTTTACAAAATTAAGATATTCCCTTTATATTTGCCTTGGTTTGGGTTAATTTTGAGGATTATAAATTAAAATTTTTGAGTGTGCAATGTTTCTATACAGCAGTCAGATTTGTGTATGTAAGTTCTAAGAGTAGGGAGGGATGAAGGAATATTTCTTGGCAATAACTGTTGGAGTACACTGCAGGCATAAGATTGCTCAACTTTTTTTTGAGAGTAGTAGTGTAAAGAGTTTTTGTTATATATAAGATTTAACAGCTCAATCTGCTACAATCCAAAAATTCTCCCATGACGAATGCAGGAGCTGATCTGAATTCCGTAGAGGGAAAAATTTCCTCTTCTTCAGCCTCTCATGATTGAATGCTGTGCCCTTTCCTAGAGTAGCTTGACTCCAAATGCCGTATCTAACATAAGTGAAAGATGGTGTCACTAATGACAATGCCCTCTAGCAACCATTTCCCACTAGGACATTGCCTGGATCCAGTTGTTTTGCAGATAAGTTATGCATCAGCGTGGATGTAGTTTAGCATGTAGATGTGAATTTGGGACAGTATATCTATGGTATGAAAGAATTATGGATCAAAAAGTAAAATGGGTCATGACCATATTTTATGGGTAAGAGCCATTGAAACAGGATAGCACTGCCTGCTGTTGGATATTAGTAGTGCCATTACAGTAGCTGGCAAGGCTGGCCCTAGACATTTAGTTGGCATCTCCACACTTGTTCTGTGACTCTATTTAATACTGTGGTTTGTGAGCTGCCTACTTCAATGGGCTGCAGCTCTGGGCTGCAGCAGTAAGAGACAAAGAGGAAAATGGCTTAAGTACCATGTATTGTGGTTATTTATGGTTTAATCATGGTCTTGTGGCAATACATTCCGATTGGCTAAGAGGTACCGTTAGCAATATGTGATATTAAGATTTTTTTTTTTTTTCGCCTTGTGTAACTAGGGGAAATGGAAGAAGAGATGGAAAACCCAGAAATGGTTGATTTACCAGAGAAACAGAAGCATCAGCTAAGGCATCGAGAACTGTTTCTCTCACGACAGCTGGAATCTTTACCTGCCACGCACATAAGGTAATGACTTAATTCTTCTAGAACTGTTTAATCAAGAAGAAACAGTACAATATTGGTCCAGTATTCTTCCTGTGTAAAGAATAAACTTTATGCAAAAGTTAGTAATGCCATTGTATATTTCATAAGTTTAATATATTTTTTCATAAAATGTAATTTCTTTCTTTTTTAGAGGCAAATGCAGCGTTACTCTGTTAAATGAGACAGAATCCCTTAAATCATATCTGGAACGGGAGGTATGAATCCATTTTGCGAATTGCAAAGCTTCACCGGGTTATTTTGCCACAGTTTAGTATTGGTGGCTTTCTGCAAGTAGCCCAATTATGAGGTTTTCTTCTTTTCTCATTTCTGAAGTTCACTGGGTGTTGTCAGGGCCACTAAAAAACATTAAGGTCAATAAAATTGTCTGGTTCTGCAATTTTCATTTTGCTGTAAAAATTTTTGTTGCTCTAGCAGGCAAAGCCCATTGTTTAAATATATATTTGTGACAACACTAAACCATTCCTCCTCCTATAAAGAAGACCATACTTATTTTGTCAGCCCAGCAGTCTGAAAGTTCAAAGATTAAGGTTCACCTGTTGACAAGAATAAACTGAAATATGTAATAGAAGTTACTGTTAGCAACTATTATAGTTGAGACTGCAAAACAGTTTGCCCTATTTTTGCAAGGTCATTTTCTAGAACTATCTACTGAGGCTAAAATTTTAGTTGGTATCTCTTCAAAGTTAATTTCTGGAAGATTTCCACCCCCCCCCCTTTTTTTTTTTGGATCCATTCATAAATTAATTTTTTTTCTAACCAATCTATTTTTAATGCAACGGCATAACTGCTAAAGCGTCAGATTTGAAGCTAGGATTAGACTTTCAGTGGTAGTGAGACTCCTTCAAAATCTTTATCCATTCTCCTTAACGAGGAGCATGTGCTCTAGTAGGCCTGGGAAAGAGAAAACAAAGATTTTAGACAATTGGAAAATTACTTGTTAACAAACTCAGTGGACATCTGCTGAAGTTTTAGCAGAGGTCATTGGAGCCTCATCTCTTCTATGATGTTAGTGCACATACTCTCCCTTTCTAGCCTGATGGATGCAAAGACAGTTTGTCATTGTGCACACTGAAAATTTTATATTCTTATTTTTCTGACTTAAATGCACCTCTTATATTATTGATGCTGTAGAATATATATATCATATGATATAGAAGCTATTTAAATTGTCTGAATTAACATTATATTGGAACCCTAGGCCTACATTTTTGATAGTGACTCAATTTTTGGTTATCCAGATTGACTTTCAGGAAATGTCAAGCACCCACCCTCTGGATGTCGGGCCTGTTAAAGATGTTTCCAACTGAACACCTAAAAATTGGGGCATCCCAAACCACTAGTATCTCCTTAAGATTTAGGCCTTGGTCCTTACTTTCTGGTATTTTTGTGAATTTAAACTGTGCAGCTGTAATCTTATATTAACACATTTATGTGTGTTTAATTTTAGTTACAATTGACATCTCTGAGCTGCCCACTGGTGTCAGCAATCTTGTTGGAATTTGACCTGACAGTCTGGGAGCTTCGTTTCAGAGATTATTAGCAAGTTTTTCTTAAATTTTATTTATATGGAGAAGTAAAAGTGAATTTTGTATGATAGTAGTATTACATACATCTGCAAGGGGGGTGATGTCCTTTGAGCAGACTTAAATGTTACATAAGTATGACAGACAGGAAAAATCTATTGATTGAAAACATTATGGCAACAGCTGTTAATTTGTTTAAAAAAAACAACAGGTCTTGCAAATTGTAAACTGAAATCTGTTCCTTGATCAAGCTTCCTTATAAATACATTTCTAACCTCCTTTAATACTTGTTTAATAGTCAGAAAATTAAATTGAATCTGATATTCATGTTTAAGATTTTTTTAAAAAAGTGACTTGCTGAATATTCAATTTTCTTTTCAGAATGTTAAACTAGAAACATGGCGAGTCTCACCTAAGGCTGCCAAATGGACAGGGTGTCAAACAAGGCCCATTGAATTCAGAAAATGGTCACCAGCAGCAGGTAGCTGAGAAAATGCCAATTGAAAATGCAAGTTTAGAAAGCCTAGTTAGTTTCATTATTTGATAATACTTAGTTGTTTAGTGCTCTTCATCCTACAGATCTTGAGACACTTTTCAAAGGAAAGAAGTATATTTATCCCCATTATAGAGATGGGTAAACTGTGACAGAGGTGAACTGACGTGCCCACAGTCATGCAGCAGTTCAGGTGCAAATCTGTGATTAGAACCCTGGTAACTTTCCCTTTGAACTGTCAGAATTCTGGGCTGAGTGATATTGGCTACTTTTAAAACTGAGCAGGCATTTTGGGAAGAAACTTCACACAATAAGAGAGGTTTCATGAAGGTGTTCTGTTACCACAGTAAGGACCTGTTTTAATGCTAACAAACTTAGTAGACATAGAAGATGGAGAGAAATGGAGAGTTTTAGAAAACGTGTGGGTGTGGAGCATGGAGAGAGCAATGAAAAGAAAGGGCTGAAGAGAGTGGGGAGAACAGGAGACAATTGCCCACCCATAAATTCATAATAGGTGGTGTAATACCTGCCTGTCCCTTTCAATCTCCTTACCTTCCCCCCCCCCCCCATCCCTGAAAACTACACTTTCAATTTCAAACATGGCACTGAAAAAGGAAAAACAGTGTCCTAGAGATTTGGAATCTGGCCCCCGCACGTGGTGCCTGCTCCTGGGAGAGGTGGAGTCAGACCCGGGACTGCGTACCTGGTAGTAAGTGAGACATACAGGCTAAACTTCTGGGGGAGGTCATGGGCTAAACGGAAGTGATCTTCAGCTGGGTAGCGGAGGTTTGCTTAGATACCCCTTCCAGTGGAAAGTTTTGTTAAACTCCTTGGGGCAGACTAGCACTGACACCACTGCTGGTTCAGATTGCATTTGGAAGAGGGGAAGAATAAGAAGGAAGAGAAGCCAGGGGGAGAATCTGAATTTACTGTAGTCGTTGATACCAAAGAGGGTTGGGATGAGAACACAGAACACTTCCTCCTCCACTCCACGCAATGTTTTATGTCCCCAAACTATTTCATTGCCTTGCAAGCATGTGTCCAGCAGCCTGGGAGAACTTTGCGCCATGGGTGGCTGCTCAGGCTGCTTCTGTGAATGGCCCTGAAAAGGAAAAATAAACTGTAGTATGTTTCAAATGTGTTTTTAATTGAGCTGGCAAAATCCAATTAACAGACTGCCAAGACAGTTAGCTAATTAGTGTTTCTGACCTTAGATTAGTTGGTACGAATTCCCAACTGACCAACATCTCTTGATTTCTGTATTTTCCTTAGAGAGATGGGGGGGAAGGGGGAGAATCTTTTTATTGGACCAACTTTTGCTACTGAAAGAGGCATTCTTTCGTGCTCTGTGCAAGCTTGAAAGCTTGTGTCTTTCACCAACTGAAGTTGGTCCAGTAAAAGATCCTCAGACCGATATAGCCACAATAACACTGCAAACAACAAAATATTTTCCTGTCCATGTCAGCCATTTTTTTTCTCTTTCCCTACTTTTTCTGTAGATTCCTTTGGCTTTGGTCTTTGGCTAACGTTACTGACAAATTAGGGTGGGGTCAGGATCAGAAAGGGACATTCAGAACACGTGTGCCACACCTCATTTTCTTCATAGTTCCATTCTAATTCCAGCAATCCATTTTGATTTTTTCTAAACATGTTGAGCATAAATGATATTTTATATATTTTTAATTTTCTCTTTTCGTCCTTTCAAGCAGTGTTGTGAAAGAGGTGTATACAGTTTTTACAGCTAAAATGAGCACAGACTTTGTGAAAGAACTATGCCATTTCCTATGTAGGTTTGAATATAACTTTTTCCAGCATTTTGACTCTTCTGGAGATGGGCTAATGCAACTTCCACCACCAGGTGGTGAGGAGAGTCTAGCTGGCCTTTTGAGGTGACGGAACTCTCAGCTTCCCTGGAGTATTCTTTGCATTTGGACTCCAGTAAAAGTGAGACTACATTGCTACAAACTTAATTCCATAGGAGTAGTTTTTTGAAAAGCCTGTTTAAAGAGCAGCATACAGCAGAACTTGCGTTCTTCCTAGTAGAGTCTTGGAGGAAGGTGGCAGGGGCTTTGCACCACAGCTTGGGGCAACAGGCTCCCTTGCACCTTGCTCAGGGATACCAGGTGTCTATCTTCCTTCTAATGGCTGAGAGGAAGACCGTAAGTCAAGACAATTTTCAGTATTTGAGATCTTTTATGTTGATGAATCTGCTACCAAACTTAAGAAAAACAGAACTTGTCATATTTCTTTTGGGAACAAGGATGAGAACAGTAGAGAGGGTTGGGTTTTTCTTCCTAAACAGAAATAGAAAGATTTTTTTTTTTTAAATAGAAATTTGTTTGGAAGTTTCAGTAAGTAAATATCTACATTCTCTAGCCAGCGAAACATACAGTAGCCAACTTACTGTTAGAGGGAAAGGAATGTAGAAGAGTTACAATCGGACACTAAAAATGCAAATCCCACATGACAAACTATTTTTTCCAAAGCTAAAGTTTTAAAAAATGGATGCTTGGAGTTGGCTTCTGGATCAGAGATCTGATCGTCCAAAGTGGTGAGCACCCAAATGCTGCCTATAGAGGTCATGGGAGGCGATGGTTACAAGGCACTTCAGAAAATTTGTCTGTTTACTTAGGTGCTGAAATATACAGCTAGAAGCCTTTAGACTCCAATTTTTGAAAATCTTGACTGAAGAGACTTTACAAATCAGAACGGGAGTCTGTGTTGTAAGAGAATTCTGCCCGTACATTCTGCCTATGCCCTACTGTTGACATGTCTCCTCTTTTCCTTATTGGCAGGGGTGGAGGGTAGGTGGCAGCAGAGGTGGCAGAACCAGCTCACTCTAGAAGAGAGTTCATCTGCACAAGCAGTATTCTTCGCTGGCCATCTCACTGCTTTAAGGAGTGGACTGGAGTATCTGGCCTCCTGAGCTGATAGCATGGCATGCTACATTGCTTTGCTTGTGTATTTGCTGGCCAATCTGCCTGAGAATGACAACTGTTACACTAGATATTCTGCAGCCCTAGAGATGGATACTCTGGGGCTAAAACACAAATAAAACACTTGCATTTGTAATACTGAGAGATGCAAAACAAAAACCCCTTTTACTTTTGTTTGTGACAATACTGACTTAAATGTTTTATAACTGACAAGATGATGAGCCTAATGCTCATCAGCACTAAAGCTGCCTTGCACGGCTCTGGCATCAATTACATTTACGCCCGCAGTGCGGCCCCTTTATACTGTGAGAGTGATGTAAAGCACCTTTAGTGTGCATGAGAATTAGGCCCAATATTCTCATTTAGAGTCATGTAGGCCCTGCTCCAATGCCTATTCAAGTCCAATGGGAAGGCTCCCATTTTTGTGAATGGGGCTTAGGATCAGGCCTTTGTTAAGCACCAGCATCATGCTCCATACTGTGCAAGACACAAAATAAGACATTAACAGGCTTGGAGAGGTCAGTCTAAAGTGGAAATAGGATTGGTGCTCCCTCTGCTGCAGGAGATCAGGATGGACTCTTTCCTTGCTATCGAGACTATTCAAAAGTTTAAAGTTCTTGGATTTGATAACTGGATACCATTATTATTGGAGCAATAGAAATACAGCGGGAAGGGGAAAACTTCACTGATACTTTCTTGTCAACCCTGGATGCGCCTGTGGTATGTGTTTGCGCGTGCAAGTGGGGCTCAAGAAGCAGAAGTGACTTGCAGTTGTAAGCCTTTAGACTACAGTAGTCTACCATGTGGCTGAATGTGTTGTGACCTAGCAATGGCTTCTTCCGTTCCTTGGGCTTGTACAACTTATTGTTCCCCATTAAGGCTCAAAGTGAGCTGGAGTGCACAATACCGCCATCCAGAAGCACTGCTTTATTTTCTCTGCCCTCTACACCTCTATGTATGGGCAGCGAGGAATGTATATTGCGGGAGGAGTCCACATACCCTCACAGTGTAGGTAGCTGCCAAAGGGCTCATTGGTTGCTCTCTGAAATATTGCAAGGCACAGTCGCATTTTTAATTGCCTCAGCAGTGCCATGTGGTGTAGTCTCCTGCGTGAGGAGGAGAATTCACCACCATAGGGTATTAATTTTAATGGTTTTGTTTAGATCCTTATACTGTGTATGTGTCACTTTGTTCTGGGATGTTGGTCATTGTGGTGCCAGAGCCTCATTTGTATCATACAAGAGGAAATTGTGCTCCTGTTAGCTGTAATGACTGTATATGTGTTCCTAAGTAAATGAAGCCATTTGGGAGGAGTACTGTTTTATTTTCAGAAGAAAGTCATAGTATTTCATTTTGTTTTTTAAGACTGGTGTTTGGTTCATAGTTCATCCACTTGATTAAAAAAAAAATCTGTAATTAAAAACTGGCCACTAGCTACCAATAATGTTAATAATGTTGCTTGCCTTTTGTCTTTGTTTTATTTTTAGGATTTCTTCTTTTATTCACTAGTGTATGATCCACAGCAAAAGACTCTCCTGGCTGATAAAGGAGAGATTCGTGTTGGAAACAGATACCAGGCAGATATAACAGACTTATTAAAAGAGGGTAATTTCCATGATTTCATTAGAATTGTCAAGATACCATGTTGAAAATGGCTTTTTTTTTTTTTTTTTTTTTTTAAATGGACTGTTGGCTCATGGGTTATGGACTCTTTCACTTCTAGGTCACATGGTGGGGACTATGTCCTGGTTTCTTAGAGGCTAATGTGGTGTTACCAGCTGAAGGCAATTAGTTGGGTTTCAGTCCAAGCTCAAGTGGCAGTTGTCCAGGTCATAAAAGCTGTTGCAACAAATTGGATTAATTGGTTCCCTCTGAACCTATTCTTCTTTTTTTTATTTAATTGAGATTTGCCTTGGGGAGCCCAAATTTTCTCCACGCACATGAAAGGTGTTTTTGTGTTCTGAATCAACCCTCTCCTCACACCAAGGGTCCTTCCCAACCAATCACCCATTAAATACTGTCTGCCCATTACTCCTGGGTGCCCACTCCCAACAGCCATCTAACCACCCATCACTTTTGGCTGAGATCATAGAATCATAGCATATCAGGGTTGGAAGGGACCTCAGGAGGTCATCTAGTACAACCCCCTGCTCAAAGCAGGACCAATCCCGAATTAAATCATCTCAGCCAGGGCTTTGTCAAGCCTGACCTTAAAAACCATTAAGGAAGGAGATTCCACCACCTCCCTAGGTAACCTATTCCAGTGCTTCACCACCCTCCTAGTGAACAAGTTTTTCCTGATATCCAACCTAAACCTCCCCCACTGCAACTTGAGACCATTACTCCTTGTTCTGTCATCTGGTACCACTGAGGACAGCCTAGATCCATCTTCTTTGCAACCCCATTTCAGGTAATTGAAAGCAGCTATCAAATCCCCCCTCATTCTTCTCTTCTGCAGACTAAACAATCCCAGTTCCCTCAGCCTCTCCTCATAAGTCATGTGCTCCATCGCCCTAATCATTTTTGTTGCCCTCCACTGCACTCTTTCTAATTTTTCCACATCCTTCTTGTAGTGTCAGGCCCAAAACTGGACACAGTTCACCAGATGAGGCCTCACCAATGTCAAATAGAGGGGAATGATCACGTCCCTCAATTTGCTGGCAATGCCCCTACTCATACAGCCCAAAATACCGTTAGCCTTTTGGCAACAAGGGCACGCTCTCGACTCATATATCCAGCTTTTCGTCCACTGTAACCCCTAGGTCCTTTTCTGAAGAACTGCTGCCTAGCCATTCGGTCCCTAGTCTATAGAGTGCATGGGATTCTTCCATCCTATGTGCAGGACTCTACACTTGTCCTTGTTGAACCTCATCAGATTTCTTTTGGCCCAATCCTCTAATTTGTCTAGGTCCCTCTGTATCCTATCCCTACCCTCCAGTGTATCTACCACTCCTCCCAGTTTAATGTCATCTGCAAACTTGTGATGCTGGAACTCTCACTTATAGAGCAGGAGCGATTAAGGATTTGCTGGCATGAACTGTGTTCTAGGACAAAGAAAATTGTGGGGATTTACTGCTGTCTCCTGATGCATGTAAGGGAGAGGGAGAACTGTAGGAATCATTGTCCCTTTTCCTGCAAGCCCAAGGGAAGAGGGAGCTGGAGCTCTGGGGATCTTTGCTTTCCAACACTCTCAGGCCCTGAAGGAGGGGAAGCAAACAGATATTCACACTTATCCCCTCCAGTTCTCGTTCTTTCTTTCTCTCTCGCGTGCCTCTGGTGGGTGCCTTCCCTTCCCCAGAGGGGGAACAGCTGCGAACCACAGTACAAGGATCTCCATCAAATCTTCTGATTGTGCTGCTCTTCTGGCCAGAGGTGTGCAGTAACATTGGTGCTTTGATCTGTGCGTTGCTGACATTATCTAGCTTAGTTTTAGACCAGGCAGAAGGGGGTGGATCACAGATCAGGGTTTCTATTTTCTCTGCTTGGGAAACTGGCATGTTTCAGCTGCAACTGGACTAGCCTCCGAACATTACAGGAGGACGTGTTAACCTTTATGGACCACCCTCTCCACACATTGGGAAGACAGGGCTAGGTGGAAGAAGAATCTTCAGATCTTCTGTAGAGGATAAAAGGGAAGCCAATGTTCACTGGGCTGGGAAGAGAAGAAACTATAGAGCGGGAAGATGGTCGAGGAAAAGATTTGCCCAACAGTGTGCTGATGTCCTTCATACAGCTCCACTCTGCCCCCCCCCCCCCGATCAGCTGATTAATGTGTGTATTGCTGGGGCTGCTGTGTGAGGAGGAGTTGTGGATTTTGGGGGACTGGAGAGTGTGTTTGGGATGAGGGGGGAGAAAAAAGAATGGGAGGAAGAAAGGTAAAAATGTGGGGGAACAGTGGGGCAAATGACACAGGGAAGGTGGAAGTAAAAGGTTTAATAGAGGGGAAAAAGAGGTACACTAATATAGAGACTGTAAAATGTGGCAATCCTTAAAGTGGTGGTGAAGTGAGGGAAGAATCACAATGAAGGTGTGCATTTAAAAATGTATTTAATGGCCAAATGAGTATGATACTCATACTCTGTGGAGTATCAGAGGGGTAGCCGTGTTAGTCTGGATCTGTAAAAAGCGGCAAAGAGTCTTGTGGCACCTTATAGACTAACAGACGTATTGGAGCTTGAGCTTTCGTGGGTGAATACCCAATTCGTCAGACGCATACTGTGTGGAAAGATCCCAATTTCTCAGCATTCTGTTATCATTGTCAATCACATGGTATGTTTCAACTTTATGCTGCAGCATGAACTTCCTAGTATTTCCAGGGGTTGCTTGGATCATTTTTAGAATGGAAGATAGTGCTTGTATTTAACAGTACATTTTTGTTTAAAAAATATTAAAGTATGCAATATCTTTCTATAGACATAACACACTAAGAATATAGGCCAACTTTTTCTGCATGACATGGTGAAAAAGTTGTTCAGACTGGGTGAAAGGCTTTCCTGCCACGGCCACACAAACAGCAAGATAATGTGCTTTAATAGACCAAGGGCCTGGCAGTTACATATTTTTTGGGTGAGATGAAATACAGAAGAAAAACACTTTTATTCTTTCTGAAAGCTGCTATGCCAAAACATTTCTAACTTGCATTTCAACCAGGTGAAGAAGATGGAAGAGATCAATCAAAACTTGAAACAAAAGTTTGGGAAGCATTTAATCCGCTAATAGACAAACAGATAGACCAGTTCTTGGTGGTAGCACGGTAAGAAAATTTTGCCTTTCGTTGGGGGAAAAAACTAAAGAACTTTAACTTTTTTTTTGTTGTAAATTTTAGTTGTGATTTCTTGTTTCACCTTCTCCTATCCCGAACCCAATGTTCGTGTTCTCTCTCTCTCTTCTGGTATGAACTTTTTTGGTTGCTGGTTCACTTGCTCCTTTTTAAAAAAAGATGTGTTTCGCTTGCCTAAATGGGGTATGTGACTTGAAGTGCAAGATATGAGACTGAATTGTTGTTCCCAATCTGAGACAGAAAATGCAAACAAAATACAGGAATTATGGACAACTGTATCCTGGGAGGTTACTGAAATACCTATTTTAACATTTTGATGGGAGTGGGGTAAGGGTTTTCAAATAGCATTGCTAGATTATGTAGATGCAATTTATTTTTGGGCAAAATCTTCAAAATCTGTACAGTTAGTAGATGTTGAAAATGTACACTGATCTCATTACTCATCCTGGTACCCTTGCCAGGAACATACAGGTGAAGACACCTTGATGCATGTTGTTTGTAGATGACATAAATATAAAAATATATGGAGATATACCTATCTCATAGAACTGGAAGGGACTCTGAAAGGTCATTGAGTCCAGCTCCCTGCCTTCAGTAGCAATACCAAGTACTGATTTTTGCCCCAGATCTGTAAGTGGCCCCCTCGAGGACTCACAACCCTGGGTTTAGCAGGCCAATGCGCCAACCACTGAGCTGTCTCTCCCTCCTGTAGCCTTCTATGCAGTGAGGGGAAATATAGTTTAGAAGAGGATCTTGATAAATGGAGACGTGTAGGAGAGACATGGATGCAAAATTAGCAGAGGAGGAAAAAAAAGTACTGTGAATATGAATAATGTGAACACTGAAGAATAATGGTTGAAACTAGGTGGGCAGACAATGCCAAAACGCAAAGTTTCAAGTATTATGGGCTCCAGACTCTGGGTAAAAGGACGGTGAAATTAGAACTTGAATAATAAATGCCTGGCTCAAATTGAGAGAGAGAGAGAGAAGTGGTGTAATATGTGACGGGAAGATCCCAATAAGATTAAAAGGGAAAATCTATAGAATTGTGGTCCATCCAGTTTGAAAGTATGGCTGGAAGTATTGGGCAACAAAGAAGAAAAATGAGCAAATGATCGCATCCACAGAAATACGAATGTTGAGATGGATGAGTGGTGTAAACAAGAGAGTCCACATGAGGAATGAGGACGTTGGAGACAAGCTCAAAGTAACACTCATAAATGGAAAAAATGAGGGAGTGCAGGTTCACATAGTTTGGTCATGTAAAATGCAGTCCTGACAACTATGTGGATAAGCATCTAACAGATCAAGACTGAAAGAAAAAGAGGCCAACTCAAAAAGAAATAGTGGGATGTCATAAAGGAAGACATGTTAGCATATGGTGTGATAGAGGATATGGCATTGAAGAGCGCTCTTTGGACTGAAGGACTTGTAGAGTGGACCCTATTTGATGCAGTTATTACATGCAAGAAGAAAAAGCATCAATGAAGGAATTTAGTATGTTGAGTAAGATGCTGTTGAAGGACATAGGGAACAAACGAGTGTGTGAAGTGAATAGTAAAGGGAAATAATTCTTCTAAAATAAAATGCGAAATATTGTTAAGAAGCAAGATGGAAAGGGCTCATACTCATCTCAAAGTGCACAAAATGGTTTATTTTTCTGATTCTTGAATGTGCCATTGAAGGGAACTTTTATCAATATTTTAAAAAATGACTAGCAATTTTTGCTTGTCTAGTTTGAGAGAGCTTAAAGTGCTAGATTGACTGCTCAGACCTACTGGGGAGCCAAGGGTTGACCTCAGTTGGCTAAGTTGAAGTAAAAATGTTAGCTTGTATCTATACTACAGAAAATGTCAGGGTTAGCTAATGCTTGTTTGTTGTTGGCTAACCTGTTTTTCCTTATCTAGACATACCCTTTCTAGTCCTGTGCATTGTGGCTGAGCTAAGATGAATTCACTGTGGAATTCATTGGCTTTAGTAAGTTTTGTGTTGATTCTCCCACAGCATTTCTACTTTCTTTGAGGTGTGTGAGTAGAGAAGCAAAACTTATTAAAGCTAGAGCCTCGGACACATCACAGTGGATTCTACTGGAACAGTGAGAAGGAGGAAAATTGAGACCAGATAATTGGGGAGTAACAGCTGGTGGGGAATAAGGGGAGGCAGATGAGGAAAAAGGAGAGCACGCCCTTATTTATTTATTTATATTTATATTTTTATATATATTAAAAAATATGCTTCTTGCCAAGACTCCCACCCGTTGATATATCTGAGAAATTTGGAAAGACCTGATAAGCTGGGTGTAACAAGTGGTGAATGTGGATATAGCGAAGACTGGGAATGAGGAAGGTCATGGGACTTTGGGGGGCCTAATGAATTTTTGTATAATGGGCATGATAAGTTGGAGAGGCTGGCATGAAGAGTTGGATTGCTATCTTCCTATGAAGTAATGGAGACACAAAGTAATGGAGATGAATGCCAGAGCTGTTCACTGTGAGCCTGCTAGCCTAAGAAATCGTGTGTGTGGATTTATTTAATCTATTTATTAATGACTTCGGAACCAAATGTAGAAGTGGGCTGATAAAGTTTGCGGATGACACAAAGTTGGGAGGTATTGCCAATTCGGAGAAGGATCGGGATATTCTGCAGGGAGACTTGGATGACCTTGTAAATTGGAGTAATAGAAATAGGATGAAATTTAATAGTGAAAAGTGTAAGGTGATGCATTTAGGGATGACTAACAAGAATTTTAGTTATAAGCTGGGGACGCATCGGTTGGAAGTAACAGAGGAGGAGAAGGACCTCGGAGTCCTGGTTCACCACAGGATGACTATGAGTCGGCAATGTGACGTGGCCGTGAAAAAAGCTAATGCGGTCTTGGGATGCATTAGGCGACGTATATCTAGTAGGGATAAGGAGGTGCTGCTTCCGTTATACAAGGCACTGGTGAGACCTCATTTGGAGTACTGTGTGCAGTTCTGGTCTCCCATGTTTAAAAAGGATGAACTCAAACTGGAACGGGTACAGAGAAGGGCCACTAGGATGATCAGAGGAATGGAAAACCTGTCGTATGAAAGGAGACTCGAGGAGCTCGGTTTGTTTACCCTAACCAAAAGAAGGCTGAGGGGGGGATATGATATCCCTCTGATATATTTAAAGAGAGCAAAATACCAGGGAGGGAGAGGAATTATTTCAGCTCAGTACTAATGTGGACACGAGAACGAATGGATATAAACTGGCCGTGGGGAAGTTTAGGCTTGAAATTAGATGAAGGTTCTAACCATCAGAGGGGTGAAATTTTGGAATAGCCTTCCGAGGGAAACAGTGGGGGTGAAAGACTTCTCTGGCTTTAAGATTAAGCTAGATAAGTTTATGGAGGGAATGGTTTGATGAGATAACGTGACTTTAGTCAATTAGTCAACTACGTGCCATCGCTGGTAAATAGCCTCAATGGTCAATGAGGGTCTGGCTGGAGAATCTTGCCTGCATGCTCGGGTTTCTACTGATCGCCATATATGGGGTCGGGAAGGAATTTTCCTCCAGGGTAGATTGACAGAGGCCCTGGAGGTTTTTTGCCTTCCTCCACAGCATGGGGCGGGGGTCGCTAGCTGGAGGATTCTCTGCGACTTGAAGTCTTTAAATCACAGGATTTGGGGACTTCAACAGCTGACTTAAGGGAAAAGGGGTGGGTCAGCTTTTGTGGCCTGCATCATGCGGGAGGTCAGACTAGATGATCATAATGGTCCCTTCTGACCTTAAAGTCTGAGTCCTCCACCGCCACCCCTCTCCCCCAAAACTATGCATGTATGACATACATTGCAGAATGTGAAACTGTTTAAATGTGAATAGACTGTCTTCTGAAACTTTCTTAGAGGAATGATAATTGGATCACTGCTGTTCCTCCTTCCACCTGTTATCTTGGCAGCTATCTCTTCTCTTTTGTGCCTTCAGTTAATTAAAAACTGCTCTTATCTTCATGGAAAGGTTTTGATGTGCCTGAAACTTGTAGATGTAGATCAGGTTTCCAAGTTCAAGGCTGACCTATCCATATCTCTTGAGGGGTGGGGAGACAAGGATGTGTCCCAATGTGATCCTTGAGAGTTTCTCTCTCCTTGTGCTTTCTGCTATGCATGCCTGAACGTAACTTAGGGCCCTGTGAGCTAAGCAGAATGAAGCATATGTAATAGCAAGCCATGTGATGAAAAGGCTCTCTGGCTCAGAGTCGGAACATAACGGTAAGTCCTGATATGAAATAATGGAGACACAAAGTAATGGAGATGAATGCCAGAGCTGTTCACTGTGAGCCTGCTAGCCTAAGAAATCGTGTGTGTGGATTTTCCTGTATTCACTTTGCATGCAAGGTTAATGTTCTCTTAATCCTTTTCAGCTCTGTTGGTACATTTGCCCGGGCCCTAGACTGCAGTAGTTCTGTCAGACAGCCAAGTTTGCACATGAGTGCTGCTGCAGCTTCCAGAGACATCACACTGGTAAGATTAAGAGGATTTTGAGAGAAATGTAAAATATGCCCCTCTGCTACGGCAATAGGCACATGGAAGGATGGGCAGGTGGATTGTGATTGAGATTCAGCTACTGGTTTTGTAAAGGTACAATTAGGTAAATGCTGCAATTAGATTACTGCCAACCTTTTTTGAATTTTATTGCAATGTTTTCTGCCCAGTGCTTCTCAGTCATCTCCTGTGGTACACACACTAAGTAGCTGTCTTGAAAACAACAGATTAGTTGGCTGTGTGTAACATGATAGCTTTGGAACACTGCATCTGATCAATTCCAAAAAAATCCGGGAATATTCTAGCCATCAATGGGTGAAAAAGATCAGAACAGAAAACTTGGCTATCAAATATATTGTTCCCTACTAGTGTTTGCTAAATTTCAGTACAGCCTGTTCCTTCTCTATATTGAGTTATTTATAACTATGGCCCTACCAAATTCACAGCCGTGAAAAATGCATCACAGGCAGTGAAATCTGGTCTTTTGTGTATTTTTACCCTATACTATATAGATTTCACAGTGGGGGAGACCAGCGTTTCTCAAATTGGGGGTCCTGACCCAAAAGGGAGTTGCAGGGGGGTGGCAAGGTTATTTTAGGGGGGTAACAGTATTGCCACCCTTATTTCTGAGCTGCCTTCAGAGCTGGGCAACTGGAGAGCGGTGGCTGTTGGCCAGGTGCCTAGCTCTGAAGGCAGTGCCCCGCCAGCAGCAGCACAGAAGTAAGTTTGGCAATGCCATACCATGCCACCCTTACTTCTGCGCTGCTGCCTTCAGAGCTGGGCGGCTGGACAGTGGCGGCTACTGACTGAGGGCCCAGTTCTGCGGACAGCAGCGCAGAAGTAAAAGTGGCAATACCATACTATGCCATCCTTACTTCTGTGCTGCTGCTGGTGGCAGTTCTGCCTTCAGAGCTGGGCTCCCAGCTAGCAGCCACCGCTCTCCAGCTGACCAGCTCTGAAGGCAGCACCACTGTCAGCAGCAGCACAGAAGTAAGGGTAGCCGTACTGCAACCCCCCCTACAATAACCTTGAGACCTCTTTTTGAGGTCCTTTTTGGGTCAGGACCCCTACAATTATACTACCTGAAATTTCAGATTTAAATAGCTGAAATCATCAAATTTATGATTTTTAATATCCTGTGACCATGAAATTGACCAAAATGGGCCGTGAATTTAGTAGGGCTCTATTTATAATAAAGTTCATAAAGTGGTGGTATTGTAAAACGTTACTTATATCACAATGATTAGTATTTAATGAGACAAAAAGGAAAATTCAAGCTGTCTATCAACTTCCTGACAGTGAGATGCATGAACTTGTTGAAGAGTCTCCAAAGGAAAGTATTGGAAGCCCCAGTGCTTGGATCATTTCAACTGAACAGAACAAAGCACTGTAGAATAAATCCATAATGCACAAAACTGTAAGAACAGTTAAGGTTCCTACGGGCAAATAACCTGTAACTTAAAACCACCGGAAATAGAGTAAAGCCTTCACTCTGTATCATCTCTCTTACTCATCACATCCCTACCCCAAGCAAATCATCAGTTATCAACCACAGACAAGCTTAACTCTGCCCTAGTTGGTGTGGTTTTGATTGGGGTGGTGTTTGCACTTTGGAACTTCAATTGTTTTTAAGGGTTTTTTGGTTCTATATTAGGTTGCAGTTAGTAAGGTGCATTGATATGTGTGGTTTTTTTTGTTTGTTTGTTTGTTTTTTTGTAATGTAGTTGCTATTGATTGTGAGTAAAAGAAGATGCACAATAAATTTGAGTTTGTGTGTCATGTCCTCAAAGGCCTGCTTCATCCATGAATGGAATGTAACAGGGCTTTCCCATTTGCAGTTTCTACGATTGTACCATTTCATTAGGTTTTTACATCTAGTGACTGAATCAGATTACTGCTTGGGAGTAGATGAGCAGAAATTATGGATGTGTGGGATCAACTTTTCCAAAAAAGCGCCATGACTAGATGACCATAGCATCCATTTACTAGTAGTGAATCGTCAGTCTAGGACTGGGGAAGTTCTTAATGTATAGTAGTGGAATATTTTGCCCCCACAATTACAGCATGTGGGATATGTATAACACATCTGATTCTTGTCACTGGTTTCATTTCTAAGCGTTTTACTATTTGTATGCCCATCTTTTGTTAATTTTATTTTTTAAACTTCTGTTTAGTTCCACGCTATGGACACTTTACACAGAAATGTCTATGACATTTCCAAGGCGATCTCTGCCCTTGTGCCACAGGGTGGGCCAGTCCTGTGTAGGGATGAAATGGAAGAATGGTCTGCTTCTGAGGCAAATCTCTTTGAGGAAGCACTGGAAAAATATGGAAAAGACTTCACTGACATTCAACAAGATTTTGTAAGTTTAAATTGAGGCAGTGCAATTTAATTGTTCTCTGCTCTGGGACTTCATCTCAAACAGAGTCTGAGCTAGAGTGGCACTTGGCCTTTTGTTCCTTCAATGGCCTCAAGTGGAGCCAGCACAGCATGATTTTACCTACCCTCCGCCCCACTTCTGAAGTGAAGGCACTGTACTTGAAAGGCATTTATTTTATATGGCCACCAAGAATGGTTGGTGCCTCTAGCAGGCACTGACTGGCATTTCTGTTAGGAGGAATTATAGTCTATAAAACACTTAGCTGAAAGGCTTCTGTCAAAAGATTCTTGTGAATTTCAGTGAGACACCAGCTTCTTGTGATGACTGTGGCTTTTTCTTCATATCCCTAGCTTCCATGGAAGTCCTTAACCAGCATAATAGAATATTACTACATGTGGAAAACTACAGATAGATATGTTCAGCAGGTAAGAGAGATTCAGCACAGCCCACTGAATTTTAAAAGGAGCTGCTTTTGTCTTTAAAGGAGGAGTATTGATGCTTTGAACTTCCCCTTGGGAATCAGTCCAGCAGGTGGATTTCACAGTGCTCCAAAGCACTAGAAATATCTCCCTTGCCACAGAATTCTTTAGCCATCATATAGAAATCTGGGAAATATATGGGGTTGCCATGTGTGTTCCTGTCATGTATGCCCCATAATTTCCTGTCTCTGTTAGAGGAGCTTTCAAATGACTCTTTGGAATTTGTCTCAAAAGTGTGGGAAGGGGAACAAAACTAAAATCTTTGTATGTTGCCGTATTTAAGGTCAGCATTAATTTTAGCAGGAAGTTACCCAGGAATTTCTGTGTGAGAGGAGGATGCTGTGTAAAACAGCCCTCCCTTGACTGTTCCTTACCTCGGTTCTCCAGTCTGGGAGCCAAGAAGAGGCAAAGTGCTTGCTGTTCATATGGAGGTGGTTCCGTGCAGTCAGAGTATTGTGAGAGGAGGTTGATGCCTGGCATTCCTTAACCCACACACTTACCAGCCAGTTTTGGCCACTAGTTGCGCTCATTTCATCCATCTTTGTCTAACTGTGAAGATAAGGTGATCCCTTAAATAGAATACAATACAGAAACATAAAAATGGGTTCTGTAGAAATCTGGTTACTGAAAACTAGCTGTAAGAGTTGGGTAGAGTGGCAGAAAGGTTAGTTGCAAAGGAAGATAAAGGTGGATCAGTGTAAGTATTTCTGATATACCCATCACCATAATGTTTAGAAATACAACGAGGAGTCCGGTGGCACCTTAAAGACTAACAGATTTATTTTGGGTTTTTTACCCACGAAAGCTTATGCCCAAATAAATCTGTTAGTCTTTAAGGTGCCACCGGACTCCTCGTTGTGTTTGTGGATACAGACTAACACGGCTACCCCTCTGATATTTGACATAATATTTAGATCTAATACACTTACTCTATTTTACAATCCAGTTGTACTTGAGAGAAGAGCACAACAGTCGTATTCTGCTAGCTCCCTCCAATGGAGACTTTGCCTGAGGGTAAGGATAGATGACTGGGCCATGTGTATGTGGCCTGGAGTTGTGGCCCTGTATTGCCATCTGTACCATCCCTTTTCAGAGTAGAACACTTCCATTGTGGTATTACAGATGGAACACACTCACACTCACACCCCAGATAAAGAGTTAAGCACTAGGAACTTGGGACAATGAAAGAAGCTGGTGTGATGGGGAAATGTTGACAGGAACCTATCCTTTTCTTTCTCTCTCCACTGTGGGCACCACTGGCACAGTAGTTGCCTGCTTCTTTACTGCTATGTGTGGCTGTCATTATGAGGATAGATACTGGATAGGCACACTTTCCCTTTACTGCTGATAAGGCAGCTGCTTTGAGGGGAATCTGCTTGTCTCCTTCCTTTTGTAAGGTACTCCTTGATTATACAATGAAAACTCAGCCCCCTGGAAGTGGGGGCAAGGTGGCTGTTCTCTATGAGAAGTCTGGCAACCAATGAAAATTGTGCTGCCCACTCCCTAGTTTGAGTCAAAATTGTATATCTGTCTGATCTCTTGTGTATCACTGGCCACTAACACTACCCTGCACTGCACACTGAACCCAACACTTTGATCTAATTTCAGCCACCACAGCAGGCTAGACTTTATGTGCCACAATCAGAGAATAGGAGGCACCAAGGTGCACCAGTGCCTGAGGTCCCCACAGTGTTAGGGAAATGATTGTGAGATATAGCCAGATAATCCTGGCAAGTGACCTGCAGCCATGTGTTGCATGGCAAGGTGAAGAAACCCCAAGATCACTGCAAACCCTTGGGTCTAGCCCTTGATCTTAAAATCTCCAATGTGTGTACTTCTGCTTGATTTACAAACTGCAGACCTTTTGTTTACTAGATAAATGGTGTGATAACCCTATGCTACAAACTTATTTTGGGAAGGTCTCGAATGGAGTTTGTATATGTTTTGGAAACAATGCATGTTTCCATTCCTTTGATAGATAACGTGCATAGGATAGGCATAGCATCTCCTTTTTAAACAAAATCTCTTCACAGTTTCTGAAATGATGCAGCTGGTCAGGAGAGTGAGTGAATAAGATGTTGTACCAGTTCAGGTACATTCTGGTTGGGTATGAGCTAACAAGGAGGACAAGCCCAGAATGCTTAAGAAATCTTTCTTTGAACACACACATTCCTGTTGAACTAAAAGAGGATGCAATGAGTGTCCTTTATGAGAAGTTGTCTGACTGTGGTTTTGGAAACGGATTGGTTGAATTCACAGAAGACTCTTTGGTTGACTCATGATGGCAACAGTTGATTTTCAATGGATATTTCTGTATCAGAAAGGGAATACATGACAGCCGCTAATGCCAAGAAGTGAATTTCATTCCTGTTCATTAACAGACCTGTAGGTGCTAGGGGTTGAATTGCCAGACTCCCAGTTAAAATGGTGTGAACATTTCTTTTATTTTTTGTTTTTCACTTTAACTTTCTCTTTTGTGTTTAAGAAACGATTGAAAGCAGCGGAAGCAGAAAGCAAGCTAAAACAAGTGTATATACCCAACTAGTAAGTATCTTTCCTTATTGATGAATTTCCCATTTCATTATGGATGTTTTATATAGTAGCATTCTCCTTTGCCTGGCAGTATGATGCACTGATTTTATTTGTAAAACTGAAATAGAGCAGCCATCAAATGTCCATGTCAGAAGAATTAACAAACTGGATTATTAAATAGGTGATTAAGGAGGAGTTCTGGTTTAGAAGAATAAATTAGCAATCAGTCTAACTTGGATATATGTTCATCACCTGGAACCTGTACCCAATAAGTCTGCCATCTGTTGAGTCCAATGGAAGGCATTGTATTGTAACAGACTGACCAGAAAATGACCATCTCTAGCTATTTTTTACAGCCTACTGGCCAGTGGATTGAATGAACGTGTAAATGATATGTCTGGCCTTTTAAGTGTCTGAGTTGTGTGTTTCTTACCAAACACATTGGGCAAAATGATGGCTAAGAGCCAGGGGAATGCATGGAGCAGGTGCTGCAGAGGAAAGCTTAATGCCTCTTGTGCTCTGGTTGGAGCTGGCTAGGAGTGCGCATCCATTGCTCTTCCTAGTGCAATCATACTGCTGCTTGCACATCCATGGAAGGCAAGGCCATGCTCCTGTCTTGCCAGACCACTTGGCCAAGGGATGCTTTAGACCAGGGGTCTCAAACTCAAATGACCATGAGGGCCACATGAGGACTAGTACCTTGGCCCGAGGGCCGCATTACTGACACCTCCCCGGCCTGCCACCCTTGGCCCCGCCCCCACTCCACCCCTTCCATGAGGCCCCGCCTCTTCCCACCCCTGCCCTGCCCCCATTCCAACCCCTTCCCCAAAATCCCCACCCCAACTCTGCCCCCTCCCTGCCCCCAGGGGGTGCAGGGGTGGCAGGGGGCTCAGGGCAGGGGGTTGGGGTGCAAGAGGGGTGCAGCAGGGGGATCAGGGCAGTGGGTTGGGTGCAAGAGGAGTGTGGGGTGCGGCAGGGGGCTCAGGGCAGTGGGTTGGGGTGCAAGAGGAGTGTGGGGTGCAGCATGGGGGTTCAGGGCAGGGGGTCGGGGTGCAGGGTGCAGCAAGGGGTTCGGCTGCAGGAGGGGTTCAGGGGGCAGGATCTGGCCAGCGCGTACTGGGGGCAGGGCAGGCTCCCTGCCTGTCTGTCCTGCCCCCGCAAGAGGCTGGAACATGGGGAAGGGGGGGCGGAGGGGCTGTGCGTTTCTGTTGCTTGAGGCACCGCCTCCAGCAGCTCCCCGTTCCCGGCCAGTTGGAGCTGCTGGGGGCACTGCCTAAAGTAACAGCCACACACAGCCCCTCCGCGCCTCCCCCTCCCCCCCACGTTCCAGCCTCTTCCTGGAGCTGGGCAGGCAGGCATGGAGCCTGCCCTGCTCCCGGTGCTTGGCTGCTCTGGTAAACACTGGGGGGGTGAGGGGGGGGGCTGCGAGGTGCTCGCGGGTCACAGAAAATCACCCGTGGGCCGCCTGCTGCCTGCTTTAGACAGTGTTGGTAGACTTCCCCCTTGGACTCCCAAGGCTAAGGTTGCCTCGTGCATGGGTGCACTGTGGGTGGAGGGGCTCTTTGTGTTCTCTTCACCCCAATATAGCACACTGACACGGGGTTGGAAATAACTTGGCTCTTAAAATTTTTGAGCCTTTTTAAAAAATACACAATCTTTCATAGTCTTATTTTTCACATAAAATATGGATTGGTGATTTTGTTAGATCAGGAGTGTAATGGACAAAAAGGGGTAGCTAGTAGTTGCTGAATAATAATAGGTCTCTTCCTCCTCTAGATTTTGTTGGCTGGGAGATGACTCCTAGAAATGGTGTTTCCTAGTGCTTTGTTTAATTTATTTCTTAAAATCCAATGCAGTGGGTCTTCTGCCACTTCCCTTTGGAGTCTGTTCCACAGCATAGTATAAATTACTCTTAGGAAGCTGCTTTTGGATGAGGAACTCAAATTTTCCCTTTCTTAATTTCTTCCCTGTACTCCCAGACATACTCCCATGTGTGCTACCCTAAATAATTCCTCTCCCTCTTACCCTTCAAATACTTAAGAACTCTTTTTTCATGTGTCCTTTCAGCCATAGCTAAATCAAAATTTATATATTGCGCTTGCAAGTTGATCCCCAAATCCCTGATCATTTTTGTTGCTTTCTTCTGAATTCCTTGCAACATGGCAATATCAATCTGGTAACAATGTCCAAAATAGAATGTAATATTCAGAATTAAGTTGAATAGAATTTTTCTCCCATTATTATTCAGTGGTAATATCCTTTATGGAAGCTGATACTATTCACGGTGACACTGGATATCAAATTAGACATAAATGCATAATATGATAAGACAGCAAAACAAATGCCATTTTGGATTGTAGATACAAAGGATATTAACAGAAAAGACAAATTATTCCCCCTCTCAGTTGCTTTGGACACATAATAAATGAAATTGTTCGTAGTTTTCTGTATGGGTTGGTTAGTTTTCTCTATTTTTGTGAACGGTTTGCCTTTTTCCCAGCCTCAAACGTACATGTGAAAGTAATCTGTTATTTGCAATGACACTGATGTCATACCGTGCAGGATACATCTGTAGGTTCCTTACTTGTATGTTCTTATTCTTCTGATGTGCTAAGAATTTTACATACCATGAGCCTCATTCCTTAAAATCTGATTCTCTTGGTCAGGACTGTAACCTCAGTCTGCAGTTGGTGGGACTTCACACTTTGAAGCCTGCCATCACAGTTCTGCTTGCCCAAGTGGGGAGAAGCCCTGTTCTGCCCCATGGTGCTTTGATGCATTGTGGAAGATGGTGGAGCTCATTGGGTAGTCAAAGCAGGCTGAAAAATTTCCAACAGAATGCTTATCTGTTGGAAAATGCTGCTTAGATGGAAGAAATGTTCCATGCAAATTGTGTCTTCCCACAGAAATGTGGCAGGTAAACTGGTGAGAGCTGTTTCCTGCCAGCCTGGGCTCCCCTGGCGCCTGGGCAGTCTGACTCCCAGGGAACTGGGCAGCACAGAGAATTGAGCAGCCTGGAGAAAGCCAAAAAAATTCTTCCAGTTCTCCTGAAATGGAACTTTTCAGAATGTTTCCTCCTGCGAAAGACTTCAGATTTTTGACTCTTTATCCCAATTTGTGGTGATGAATTTTCTCCCACAATCAAAATTTTCCATGAAATTTTACAGCCAGGTCTACTAGTCAGCTAATCTGGGAAAGGCTTTCACACCCTATTCCCTACTCCGCTTGTTACCCTCAGCACAAGCACTCATGCAGCGTTCTGGTGAAGGGACAGATGATGGGTGGAAGAGTCCAGTCTGCAAAGCGGGGACCTTCAGCTCTGCTTCGCAGATGCCTTTCACCCTCTCCCCTTGACACAATACTAAGGGATGCGTGCACAGGTGACTTGAATGGTAATGTACTGTAATTTACATGGTAAGTCTTTAAGCAAGTGTAACATACACTGTCCTCCACTTCTGACCTTCTCAGCATGTATCAGGGAAAGCTGCAGTCCTGTGCACAGCCCTCTTGTCTCCCCCAAGTGCTATTACTGCCTGCCTGTCAAATTTCAGATCAAGACATGGCACTGAGACAACTCATGACATTGATGGATTATGTCTTCCTAGCCATGGGTAGTGGTCATGTGCTTGTTCTGATGGATTTTTACTACATTTGGACACTGGTTCATTAGGTTATGGTAGGTGTGGGAGGAGTTGAATGGCTCCACTCATGCTGTAGTGATACACATACTACAAGTACCTAAATGCATAGAAACAGGACCTGGTGTGGCGTTGGCTGGTTAAACTACTGGGCCCATTTCTGTTTGAAGATTTAACAATAATGATCCATGTTTGTCATCTTAGGAATAAACGATTGACACTTGCTCCAATGCTGACACAAGACCCACCTAGCAGCAAGTAAAGCTGGTCAGTGTTTGCCCTAGAATTTCACTGCAAAGAGTGATTTAGAAAGCCCTTAAGGAATGTGTGCACTGCAAACAACAACAAAACCCTGCAGCAGTGAGTCTCAGAGCCCTGGTCAACTGACCTGGGCTCATGCTTTAGGGCTAAAAACAGTGTAGATCTTCCTGTTTGGGCTGGAGCCTGAAGTCTGAGACCTACCCTTCACCCACCTCCCCCCTTGCTGGGTTTCAGAACCTGGGCTTTGGCCTGAGCAGGAACATCTGCAGTGCTACTTTTTAGCCCTGGAGTGCAAGCCCGAGTCAGTTGATCTGGGCTCTGGGACAGTTGATCTGCCCGGGTTTTGTTTGCTTGCTTGTTTCCACTGAGTGCATGGTACCCTAAGTTAATTCAGAACACTTTTCTCTTGGTCTCTGGGCGCTTCAGCTGATGGAACCCTAGTTTCCTCTTGTGCTGATAGTGGGAAAGGCACTTGAGAGATGGTAGGAAGAGAAAATAGTGCCAAAGCTGTGGTGTGGTGTTAACTATTTGTGGTTCTTATATGGCCCCCATTACCAAAGTAATAGGCAGAGGTGCCTCTTAAGGCATGTCTACGCTGGCAAAGTTATAGTGCCAGCAGTTACAGCGCTACTCAGAGAGCGCAAAAGGAAAACCCCTATTGTGTGTTCACACTTGCAGCGCTGTTCGGAGCGGTGCGCTCTGGGCAGCTATCCCACAGAGCACCTCTTTCTCTTTTGCTGCTAAGACTTGTGGGAAGGCGGAAGGGATCGCAGGCCATCCTGGGTCCTGACCCAATGCCCTATGAAGCATTGCTTCACATCCTGGCAATCCCTGTGCTTCCATCCGCATTTGACGCCATCTTTCAACGGTTAGTGTACTGCGTGCCCTGCCCTGCCTCTTTCTGGCTGCAGGAATGGATCCCGAGCTGTTGACAAGAATGCTGTTTGCACTAACCAACATGTCATGAGAGGCAGTGGGATTATTCCTTAAACTACAAAGTCAAGAGGAGTGCGACATTGATCTCGCCACACATAGTAGCTACGACATGAGATTTCTTGTGGCATTCATGGAGGTTCTGACCACTGTGGAACGCCCCTTTTGGGCTCAGGAAACAAGCACTGAGTGCTGGGATCACATCGTGATGCACGTCTGGGATGACAAGCAGTGGGTGCAGAACTTTTGCATGAGGAAAGCCACATTCATGGGACTGTGTGATGAGCGCGCACCAGCCCTGCGGCACAAGGACATGAGAATGAGAGCTGCTCTGCCATTGGAGAAGTGCATAGCAATTTGCACTGTGGAAGCTGGCTACTAAGTGTGCAGGGCCATTAATCGCATCCTGCTCAGAAAGGCCATGATTCTGGGCAACGTGCGTGAGATTGTGGATGGCTTTGCACAAATGGGCTTCCCTAATTGCTATGGGGTGATAGCACGCATATTCCAATTCTGGCACCAGACCACCTAGCCACAGAGTACACTAATCACAAGGGGTATTTTTCAATGGTTCTTCAGGCGCTTGTGAATCACTGTGGGCGTTTCACAGACCTTAACGCAGGCTGGCCCGGAAAGGTGCATGACTCACGCATCTTTTGGAACATTGGCTTGTTCAAGAAGCTGTAAGCAGGGACTTTCTTCCCGGACCAGAAGATCACCCTAGGGGAAGTTGAAATGCCCATTGTGATCCTGGGAGACCCCGCCTACCCCTTAATGCCGTGGTTCATGAAGCCATACATGGGGCAACTTGACAGCAGCAAGGAGCAGTTCAACAACAGGCTGAGCAAGTGCAGAATGACTGTGGAGTGTGCATTCAGCTGTTTAAAAGCCCGCTGGTGATACCTGTATGGGAATCTGGACAGAGCCAATGATGATTTTCCTATGCTTATAGCCGCATGTTGTGCGCTCCATAATATTTGTGAAGGGAAGGGTGAAAGCTTCACTCAGGGCTGGACCGCAGAGGCTTAGCACCTGGAGGCTGAGTTTGAACAGCTGGAGACTAGGGCTATTAGAGGGGCCCAGCATGCGGCCATAAGGATCAGGGATGCTTTGAGGCAGCAATTTGAAGCTGAAAGCCAGAATATTTGTTGCTATCCTCGGGATTGCAGTGCTTGTAATGCTAAGAGATGATTGGTGCACATGATGCAAGAAGGGGCCTTAACATAGCTGTATGTATGTTGCTTTGCAGTGCTCTTTTTGCTTTCACTTAATAAAATAAAGATTGCTTTTAAACAAACACAATTCTTTTATTGAAAGACAACAATCAGAGGAGAGAGTCAAACGAAAAAAATCAGCAGCAGTGACAGGGGAATGGGGGAAATGGAAGGTCTCAAGAGGAGGAGGGGTCCCAGGATGGCTACAAATTTGTGTATGTCCAGGGATCATACCCAACCTTCTCCTTTGGAGTATGATGCGGTGGGTGCTGTACTTCAGCAGGGCCAAACTGCAGATGGATGGGTGTTGAGTGCAGTGGGTATTGGGAGTCCAAAATGCTGGACTCTGAGGAGGGAGGAGTGGAATGATGCGGGTAAAGAGTGGAGTCAGGAGGTTGATAAGTGTGTGTTGGCTGTATGTGTGTGTCTGGCAGGGGGGCGGAGTGCATGGGAAAGAGTTTTGCGACAGAGGCTGCAGAAGAGGGCGGACGCGGAGCTGCTTGGTTTGAAGAGCTAGTATCACCTGGAGCATGTCCGCTTGGCACTCCATAACTGTTAAGAGCCACTCAGTGGCTTCTTTCTGGTGTGCTGCGTTCCCCTTTCGTTCCCTCTTCTTGCTGTCCCGCCACTCCTTCAATTCCTTTTTCTTGGTGGCAGAGTGCATTATAACCTCATGCATAAAGTCCTCCTTAGTTCTTCTTGGCTGCTTTTGAATTCTTTGCAACCGTTCTGCGCCGATAAGGGAGGCTGGCCTCCCAAGGTCATCTCTGAGAAGTTTAAATGCAACATTTTACAGAAGCAGTATTGTTTGTAACACAAACAACACTGTTTCAGTGCTTTAAAACACAGCCAGTACTCTCACACCTGTCACTAACTGGGTGACCCCAGGCAAGCACACACAAGCCACAAGACCCCCCAAATGGTGAGTAGCTGCAGGGGCAGGGTAAATCACTGTTCCTGGACCCTCCTATACACTGGGCACATGGCTCTTGGGCACTTGGGGAGAGCCAGCACTGTAGGGGGAGCCTGATAATCATTCCTGTCCCCACACTTTCCACAGGAGGTGATCATTATGGAAGATATTTTGCTGCTGAGGGTGAGTAGAGAATCAAGGGGAGGGTCTTCTCCAAGCCTGCGGCTTGGGCCCTGGCCCCTATGCTGCTAGCCTGTGTGCAGCTATGGTTCCCCCCTGCCCGTGACGGCACAGTGGCATGGGAAAGTTAATTAATGGGGCAAGAAACAAAGCAGCTCTGCCAAGGAACCTGCGGGAGCAGATTGCCCAGCGTCGCCACGAGAGTTTCCAGGAGATCTTCTGAGGGAGATTCCCGTGAAGTGAGGGAGTGTATCAACAGCCTGTTCTACCGCTCAAACTAGGCATGAGGTGGGAGACAAGCCTGCTGTCTGCAACCTTCCTGCCCCCAACAACTCACTTCAGCAATTCCCAAAATCACATCCACTTACCAGGGGCCTCCTCTCCTGTCTCCGGTTCGCCAATATCTGACTGCTGTGACTGGCTAGGCTCCTCCAGGGTAGAAAAGAGCTCCCAACTGCATGGATCTCTGGCCTCCAAGTCATCCTCTGCCTCTGGTTCCCCCTCTTCATCCAAGATTGGCTCCTCCTGCTACTCTCAACTGGCAATGAAGCCAACGAAGTATCCACAGGGGACTTCGCAGTGGAGGTCGGGTCACCATCGAGTATCGCGTCCAGCTGTTTGTAGAACCGGCAGCTCGTGAGTGTAGCACCGGAGCGGCGGTTTGCCTCCTTCTCTAATTTTTTTCCCTGAGTGCTCCAGCCAGCAAGAATTTGAAGAACAGCTAACCAAAGTCTAAATAATATGGGTGAACTAGAGTACCTCGTATTACATGAGGATATTGATATAGTAATAGCAAAAAATGTTTTAAGTACATCAGAAGCAGGAAGCCTGCTAAACAACCAGTGGGGCCACTGGACGATCAAGTTGCTAAAGGAGCACTCAAAGATAAGGCCATTGCGAAGAAACTAAATGAATTCTTTGCATCAGTTTTCACAGCTGAGGATATGAGGGAGATTCCCAACCTGAGCCATTCTTTTTAGGTGGCAAATCTGAGGAACTGTCCCAGATTGAGGTGTCATTAGAGGAGGTTTTGGAACAAATTTATAAACTCAACAGTAATAAGTCACCAGGACTAGCTGGTATTCGCCCAAGAGTTCTGAAGGAACTCAAATGTGAAATTGCAGAACTACTAAACTCTAGTCTGTAACCTATCATTTAAATCCGTTTCTGTACTAAATGACTGGGGGATAGCTAATGTGAAACCAATTTTTAAAAAGGGCTCTGGAGGAGATCCCTGCAATTACAGGCCTGACTTGAGTACCAGGCAAACTGGTTGAAACTATAGTAAAGAACAAAATTGTCAGACACATAGATGAACATAATTTGTTGGGGAAGAGTCAACATGGTTTTTGTAAAGGGAAATCATGCCTCACCAACCTACTAGAATTCTTTGAGGGGGCAAAGCATGTGGACAAGGGGGATCCAGTGGTTATGTGTACTTAGATTTTCAGAAAGCCTTTGACAAGGTCCCTCACCAAAGGCTCTTAAGCAAAGTAAGCTGTCATGGGATCAAGAGGGAAGGTCCTCTCATGGATCGGTAACTGGTTAAAAGATGGGAAACAAAGGGTAGGAATAAAGGGTCAGTTTTCAGACTGGAGAGTGGTAAATAGTGGAGTCCCCTAGCGGACTGTAGTGGGCCTAGTCCTATTCAACATATTCATAAATAATCTGGAAAAAGGAGTAAATAGTGAGGTGGCAAAATTTGCAGATGATGCAAAACTACTCAAGATGGTTAAGTCCCAAGCAGACTGCAAAGAGATATTAAAGGATCTCTCAAAACTGGGTGACTGGGCAATAAAGTGGCAGATGAAATTCAACATTGATAAATGCAAAGTAATGCACATTGGAAAACATAATCCCAACTATACATGTAAAATGATGGGGTCTAAATTAGCTGTTAGCACTCAAGAAAGAGATCTTGGAGCTATAGTTCTCTGAAAACATCCACTCAATGTGCAGCAGCAGTCAAAAAAGCAAACAGAATGTTGGGAATCGTTAAGAAAGGGATAGATAATAAGACAGAAAATATCATATTGCCTCTATATAAATCCATGGTACGCCCACAGCTTGAATACTGCATGCAGATGTGGCCGCCTCATCTTCAAAAAAGATGTATTAGAATTGGAAAAGGTTCAGAAAAGGGTGACAAAAATGATTCGGGTTATCCATGTGAGGAGCAATTAATAAGACTGGGAATTTTCAGCTGGGAAAAGAAACAACTAAAGGGGGATATGATAGAGATCTATAAAATCATGACTGGTGTGGAGAAAGTAAATAAGGAAGTGTTATTTACTCCTTCTCATAACACACGAACTAGGGATCACCAAATAAAATTAACAGGCAGCAGGAAGTACAAAATACAAAAGGAAGTATTTTTTCACACAGTGCACAGTCAACCTGTGGAACTCCTGCCACATGATGTTTTGAAGGACAAGACCTTAATAGGGTTCAAAAAAGAACTAGATAAATTCATGGAGGATAGGTCCATCAATGGCTATTAGGCAGGATGGGCAGGGATGGTGTCCCTAGCCTCTGTTTGCCAGAAGCCTTCTCCACATTCTATGGCTGCTGACTTTAGGCAGTCTCAGGGCCTCCTTAGAATGGAAGCAGACACCTTGCAGATCCCTCTGGAGGAGGCCAAAGAGCCACAACACAAGCTGCTAGGTATTTTGCAGTCTGCAACACCCTCCAGAGTGATGCTACCTATTAATGAGGCTCTTCTGGATCTGGCGAAAACTATCTGGCACCTGCCGCTATTCCATCAAGGTGCAAAAGGATTGATAAGTACGATGTGCCCCTTAAGGATTCTGACTTTTTATTTTCCCATCCCCTCCTAACTTCCTAGTAGTGGATGTGGTGAATGAAAGGGGTAGACAGCATTTTTCAAGATCTACCCCTTATGACAAGGATGAAAGGTGGCTGGATCTCTTTGGACAAAAGTCTTGGCAGGGTTGCAGAAGTTCTGGATCGCAAGATACCATACCAAGTATGGTCAACATACAACTTTTACTAATTATAATATCTGCAGGGAGCAGTTCCAGTCTGTCGTTGCCGAGGGTCAGCTGTTGGTCAGAACAGCTCTCTGAGAGTCTCTAGTTGCTGTAGATAGTGCTGCCACATCCATCTCCATTGCAGTAGTTATGCATAGGGTATCATGGTTCCAACTTTTGGAATTCAGACTGTCCACAGTACCGAGAATATTCTCCAAGACATTAGCTGTAGTTGCGGCCCACCTCTGCAAACACGGGATTATACTTTTCCCCTACCTAGACGACTGCCTTATCAAAGGCGGCACATACGACAAGACATTAAAGGCAACGCGTTTTATCATCTCCCTCTTTCACAGTCTAGGCCTGCAAAATAAACTTCCAAAAATCCACCTTGATACCCACACAGCAGATAGAGTTCATTGGAGCTCACCTGGACTCAATTCGAACCAGAGCGTTGCTCCCACACAACAGATTCCTCGCTATTACGCATCTCATACACACGCTCTCTGTTCGCTCCAGAATATGGGCACGAACCTGCCTACAGCTTCTTGACCACATGGCAGCCACCACCTTTGTGGTCAAATATGCCAGACTGCACATGAAATGTCTTCAGGGTTGGCTCAACTCCAATTACAAACCCAGCAGACACAGCTTCTGCATGACACTAACTCTTCCAGCAAACGTATTGGCCTTCCTACAATGGTGGACAAAACCAGAGAACCTGCTCTCCCAGGATAACGGTTGGCTTCCCCATCTGCAGCTTCAGAAACTCCAATTGATGGCGTGGTTCCTTCATGGTTTCAAACCCACGGATTAGCTTGTTCAGAGCCAGTCCAATACGTTGTCCTGCACAGTAGAAGGAGACTCTACTTGTAAGACTTACCTGCAAAAGTGGTTCTCCATATGGTGCTTCCACAAATGCTTGACACCCCAGACCCTGACCCTCCCTGACATCTTAGACTACCTTTTAAAACTAAAGCAGGACGGGCTCTCAGTCAGCTCTGTTAGAGTACACTTTGCGGCTCTCACCACCTTCCATGATCCGCTGAACAGATATTCACTTTTTGCCCACCCCACCATAACACGCTTCCTCATGGGCCTTCAAATCCCTACCCTGAGATTCACCCACCAGCAGCCTCCTGGAATCTCAACCTAGTTCTCCGAGGCCTCCCTTAAAGCCCCTGGCTACCTCATCCATGCTCCACATGTCTATGAAAGTAGTTTTCTTGGTTGCCATAATGTCAGTGAGAGGGGTCGGTGAAATAAGCACCCTGATGGCCTACCCTCCCTACACGATTTTCTCTAAAGACAAGGTAACAATGTGACCCCACCCCAAATTCCTCCCCAAGGTGGTGTCTACTTTCCACCTTAATCAGCCAATATACTTACCTGCATTCTATCCCAAACCTCACAAGACTCCACAGGAAGTGGCATTACGTACCCTGGACGTAGGGTATTTTATAGGGACGGTCCCGATATTTGGGGCTTTTTCTTATATAGGCTCCTGTTACCCCACCACCACCCCACCATCCTCTGTTCCGATTTTTCACACTTGCTGTCTGGTCACCCTACCTCGATGTCAGACGAGCAATTGCTTTTTATCTAGACAGAACTAAGGCATTCCGTAAATCCCTTAAGCTATTTGTGTCCACTACCAAGAGATCAAAGGGTGCTGCTATTTCTAAGCAATGACTCTCCAAGTGGATCTCTGACTGCATCAGATCCTGCTACCAGACTCAGAATGCTCAACCATCCAAGGGCATCAGAACTCACTCTACTTGAGTGATATCAACATCCGTTGCATTCCTCCACAACGTACCTATTACCAGTATATGCAAGGCGGTCATGTTGGACTAGATGACCTGGGGGTTGGACTAGATGACCTCCTGAGGTCCCTTCCAACCCTGATATTCTATGATTCTATGACATCTGACCACACATTTGCCAAACATTATGCTACCACACAGGATACCACAGCAGACACCATAGTAGGCCACACTGTACTGTCTACCGTTATCACTGCCGCAACTCCAAAATCCCACCAACCATAGTGGGTACTGCTTCACGTTCACCTGGAGTGGAGCACCCACAGGGACAGCACTCGAAGAAGAGAGGGTTACTCACCTTGCAGTAACTGAGGTTCTTCGAGGTGTGTCCCCCTGTGGGTGCTCCCCTCTACTTTGGAGTACTAATCAGACAACTCTATGGTAGAGAAGGAACTGACGGGGGGGTGGGGGGGAGCAGGATGTGTACGCTCAGGCAGACCCTAACAACGCCGTGAAACAGCAGCTGTGTGCATGCGTCCCGACCAGGCAGTGCTACCGAAGATCTCCGATCAATGGCGCTGGGATGCACAGTCGCCTGGAGTAGAACACCCATGGGGACACACATCTCGAAGAACCTCAGTTACTGCAAAGTGAGTAACCTTCTCTTCCTTTACTAGAGAATGGGGATTGGCTTTTGTCCTTCAACCTACAAGATGCCTACTTTCATATAACTATACACCCACCACACAGGAAATACTGATGATTCATCATAGGTCAAGATCATTTTCAGTATTGCGTGCTCCCCTTCGGCCTATCCTGAGCTCCAAGAGTATTTTCAAAGGTTCTAGTAGTAGTGGCAGCTTACCTTAGGCAGGAAGTGATATTGGTCTTCCTGTACTTCCACGACTGGCTACTCAAGAGCAACACCTTCAAGGCAGTGTTATTGCCACCCAGATGACCCTCGCTCTGTTCCAAGAGTTGGGCCTACAGCTGAATGTAAAGAAATCCATGCTGGTACATGTATAAAGGATACAGTTTATAAGAGTGTACTTGTACCTCCCTTTGGACAGATTTGTGACCTTGTTTGGTCTGGTAGGGACAATTCAGGGAAGCCCTTGGGTCACAATAAAGTACCATCTTCAATGCATGGGCTGTGTGGCAGCTTGTATCTTTGTGACCAATCACACAAGGCTACACCTCTGCTGCTTCCAGGGTTGGCTAAAAACTACCTATTCTCTGAACAGGGTCACTTTGGACAGGTAGGTGACGGTCCTCTTGCACTTAAAAAACTCCCTAGACTGGTGGTAGGAGCAACGCAGCATTTGTGCGTTTATCCCTTTCTGTCACCCAACCCCAACAGTGACTAACTGACACTTCCCTGTTAGGATGCGGGACCCACTTTGACACCCTTATGGTTCAAGGCAGATGGACAGCCCACAAAACCAGTCTCCACATCAAACTGTTAAGAGCTAGAAATCTCTCATCAAGGGCTCAAGAGGTGCATACACACTTGAAGTGGAGCACCCATAGGGGGACACATCTTGAAGAGCTATAGTCACAGCACAGGGCAAGTAAAATTTCTTTGTGGCATAGCTGAAAATAGACCCTCTGTATCTTGACTCATCATTTTGCGCCTTAACCCCAAGACCGTCTTCCTCCCATTTAGATAGGACTATTTGGAGATTCAGTATAGACTAGAAAAATTTCCATGCATGAGTATATTCTGTTCCTCTTTTATAAGTATGTTAAAACAGTGATCTATACTTTTAATGTTGGTGGAGAAGGATCTTACCAATACCTAAGGATCCTTTTAACAAACATAACCCCCCCCCCCCCCCCCCCGAGTTGGAACGTCATGCCGTGACTTATAAATCCTAGAGCCATTTCAAATCCATTAATAATCAATCATTAGGGCCATGACAGTGCATCAGCTAAAGAACAGAACAATTGAACCACGATTGTAAAAAGGCCCCAGTTATTAATTCTTTTTTTTCTGCCTTGCCTGGGGAGCCCTGCAGACCAGAGAAGTCCAGAATGTTTGTAGCACTTAGCAGTACACAGACCTTCCCCCTCACCCACACTTCTTCCTCTCAATAAGCCCACCATGTTGTATAAAAGAGAGTAACACAGGTCAGTCTGAAGCTTCTCCTGCTCTTGGAAAAGGCTCCCCTGGCTACTTTGGAGCCTTTATGGTCCTTGTGTGCTACTGTAGCAGAATCTGCATGTAACACTTTTTATTTATTTAAAAAAAAAAAAAATTGTGTCTAGGCTCTCTCTGTCTCTGTGACTCCCAATCACATGTAATTAATTCCAAGTAAAATGATGTGTTTTTCTAACAGCCCTGGAAACACAGTGACTGAGGAGTTTTCTTTCTTTCTCTCATATCCCCACTTGTCTTAAAGATTCTCTAGGCCAAATTGTTATCTTATTTATGCCTGCCCAATGCCATTGTCTCAAGAATAATTTCATATGCAACCTCTTTGCCTTTGATGAGTTTATACAGGTATAACTGATTGGAATTTACTAAATCTTTGTTGATGCTGCATCAGAAGGAATAGAATCTGGCTCTCTGCTGTGTTGGCTTTCACTTAGTGAAATGTGGTAAACTGTATCACTGAAGTCAGCCGATGAAGTGCTAAATATACATACAGAGCAGTACTGCTGTATGAAAAGGTATGCAGCTCAATGGTCTACACAGGCACATTAACGCACAGCACGAATGTGCTTTAGAAATCTCATCCCAGTAGAGTGTCTTCTTCTACTGTTGATGCAAGCCCTAAATGACTAGCCAAAAGTCACACAGGAAGTCTTGGAATTGAACCCAGATCCCCTGTGTTGCAGTCTGGTACTTTAACTAATTCTGTTGTGATTTTGTTGAAGGGAGTGGTAAAATAAGGTCTGTAAATAAATCTGATTCTACATGTTGGCTTGGAGTGCCATAATCTCTATGCTGGATGGGATGGGATGGCGCTCTTGACCTTTTAAGATGCTTCCTTTCACATCTCTCTTAGGAAATTGCACAGGAAATACCTCTGAATCAGATGGGGAAGACTGCTGTCTGTACAAGGTGTTTCCATTTGGGTTATCTGAGGATTCACTTTACACCTTTTACTCTGCAGTTCTTTAATACTGCAGTGGCAGTAGGTGCTTGTTTCAGGAGGGCAAACCTTGAATCTGAATTAGTACTTCTGAGCTCTTGCCTGTAAGCTTGCCAGTCTACTACAGAGAGACGGGATTTGAAGAGGCAATTTTCTGAAGGAGAAAGGAAGGCTACTTTACCATGGAATTCTCTGAATCTCTTGCCCTTGCAGATCCACCTTGACTTTCTCTCCTTCCTCACCTCTTTAGAGGTGAATGTTGTTCAGGCAGAGCGGAGCAGAGGGACGTCTGTCGATATGGCCCTTTTGTCACCTAGATTAGAATGTTTTCAGATCAGTAATTAAGGTATACCCATGACCAGAATAGTTAACTGCTTTTAAGTGGTTCTGGGACTCCTGAGAAATGGCATGTGACTTCTACAGTATGATCTGCAGAGGAAATGTATTCAGAAAACTCTATTTACTGGTAAGTAATGTTTCTTGTTTTGGAATTCATAAATATATGAGAAATGTACGTCTTCAGTTTTAATCTTCTAGGCCATATTTTTTGTCACATAGGAAAGTTACATGTCACAATCAATTAATTTTTCCCTTTTTTTGCTTTGTGTTTTAAGTAACAAGCCAAACCCCAACCAGATCAATGTAAATAATGTCAAACCAGGAGTGGTAAATGGTACAGGAGGACAGGCACAGAACACGGGAGCAGGACGGGCCTGTGAAAGCTGCTATAGTAAGTGATTTGCAATTGTGCAAGAGCAGCAGAAGTACTCTAGCACTGAGACTGAAGTAAAGCTTTAATAAGCTACCATGCAGGGTGGGGTGGGTGAAATAGGCAGGGTTTTTCTTTACATAAATGTTTCTAAGTTAGAGTGGGTGGATTTTATTGTAAATAGCTGTAAGAGCTGATGTTTCCTGTGAAATAATAGATGGCTCCTGAGTGAAGACAAGTATTTAATTCATTGGAGAGCTTTATAATGTTTTCACAGCTTTATAATGGTAGTGGAAAGTCCAAAGAGCATGGTTACATCCTTGTATTCACTATGGTCTTATTGGCTAATATGTCTTGGTCTAATAGGCTTCCCTCTCCTTTATGGAGAGCCTTTTAGATGTGCTAAAACGTAGGACTCTATGGAGAGTCAAAATGACTGACTCTCTTTCTCTTCCCTAAGTAAAGTTGGGGAGGGGATTTCTAAAATAGAGGGGAAAAGTTACAGTCGTCCCCCCCCACCACCTATGCAAAAGGGGTGGTTGTGTTTCAGAGTTACAGCATGAAATATCTCAAAGGCATTACCAGGAAGTTTCCCCATCCTAATGACTCTTACTCATTTTACTGTTTCAAATGATGTACTACAGAGTATAATTACTGGAGCTAAGGCCATTATAAGAGACAAGGTGGGGGATGTAATATCTTTTATTGGACCAACTTCTGTTGGTGAGAGAAACAAGCTTCTGAATTTATACAGAGTTTTTCTTCTGTGTAGCTCGAAAGCCACACCCACACACACACATACCCCCAACAGAAGTTGGTTCAATAAATAATTTCCCTCACTACCTTGTCTTTCTAATATCCTGGGACCACCATGGCTATAACACTGCATAATGCCATTATAAAACATTTAATGATGATGGAATTTGCCTCATTTTTGATACAACAGGCTTATGATCTAGTTTTGTTACCTTGTGAAGCTGAAAGGTCTTTCTCCTTTGAGATTGTAAAGATGGTTGTAAAGGCTATAAACTTTGAAAATCAATTCTGTTTAAGAATATATATATATATTTCCACCTTTATTATCCCTAGCCACACAGTCTTACCAGTGGTATTCTTGGGGTCCCCCTAACATGCAGTGTCGCCTCTGTGCATCCTGTTGGACATACTGGAAGAAATATGGTGGCTTGAAAATGCCAACGCGATTAGATGGAGAGAGACCAGGACCAAACCGCAATAATATGGTATGTGCATCCAGAGTAAAATAATATGGTATGTACATCCATTGCAGGAGGCTCAGTACTGCAGATCAGGGAACCGAATGCCCATTCCAATGAACAGTGATGGAAAAAGTATCCCTTATTCCTGCCACACACAACCATATCAAATAATATACATTAGAACGTCAGAGTTATGAACACCAGAGTTACAAACTGACTGGTCAACCACATGCTTCATTTGGAACCGGAAGTACGCAATCAGGCAGCAGCAGAGAGAGACACAAAAAAAAGCAAATACAGTACAGTACTGTGTTAAACGTAAACTACTAAAAAAGGGAATGTTTAAAAACAAAAACAAAAAAAAACAGACAAGGTAAGGAAACTGTTTCTGTGCTTGTTTCATTTAAATTAAGATGGTTAAAAGCAGCATTTTATTTTCTGCATACTAAAGTTTCAAAGATGTATTAAGTCAATGTTCAGTTGTAAACTTTTGAAAACTACCATAACGTTTTGTTCAGAGTTACAAACAGCCTCCATTCTCGAGGTGTTCATAGCTCTGAGGTTCTACTGTACAACTGTTTAAAGCCTAAACCAACAGAATTATTAGTCAGAACTTGGCTTTTTTATGACATAGTAAGGGTCTGGCCTGTGCAATAATTGATAAGTCATCTTTGTCCACATGTAGTTAAGTATGTAAACCTTAGCCCAAGGCCAACCTTCCAAGATACTGAATGCTTAAATTGGTCCACATTAAAGTATAGGGCCAAAGTTTTCAAAAACGAATAGTGGCTAGGGAAGAGTAGCAGCAGTGCAGACGGGAGAAGATAGTAGGTTGTGTTGTGTTCTTAGCTTGTTGAGACTTCCCTCCTAATCTCTGCCTCCCACTCTTGTCCTTACCTCTATCTCTGTGGTTTTCCTTCAGCCTGTATCAACTCCAAGCTCCTATCTCTGTCCCCAGGAGCCTTTCAGAAACTGAGTAGAAGCAAATACTTTACTTTGAACGAGCATCCTTTAAAAATTTAGGAAAGAGGGGGTTGGATAGGAGGGTGTAGGTGGAAATGACTTTTAGAATGGACTATGTATGTGGTGTTAACTGATGCTGGTTTCTGGTGTTCTGCAAATTTCTAATAAAAATCAGTTGTGAACAATAAAAGTGCTTGTGCTTTTTTCCTTTTCCCAGAGTCTTCATGGTGTGCCAGTGCGAAACAGTGGGAGCCCCAAATTTGCCATGAAAACACGACAGGCTTTCTATCTGCATACAACAAAACTGACAAGGATTGCCAGACGCTTGTGTCGAGAGATCTTGCGTCCTTGGCATGCAGCAAGACATCCCCACCTGCCCATCAACAGTGCAGCAATCAAAGCAGAATGTGAGTATTTATCCAGATATCCAACTACTTACTATGAAATTGGGAAATCAGAATTTGAGATTAATTCCTTTGGGAAAGACTTGAGTTAAATCTTTCAGAGGTACTGTGGCTAAGCACAGATGACCTGCTGTTACTTATTTCCTTTACAGAAATGGCCTTAACTCATCACACTATTATCAAATAACACATTTGAAATTGCTCAGCTTTTTTTTTAAGTGTCACTTGTTTGCCAGTATGCTGCACATTCCCTTGCCTGTGTGTACACTTGCCAAAACATGCACCTACTCTGTAAACATCCTTTTTTACTAGAAAGCTCTCCAGAGAAAAGTTGTTTTAGACTAAGTTAATGTCCAAGACTCCATTCCTTTTTAATAAGAAAATAAATGTTTTCCCAAATCCCGATATTGTCTTCACAGGCACAGCACGCTTACCAGAAGCATCAGAAAATCCATTGTTGTTAAAGCAAGTTGTTCGAAAGCCTTTAGAAGCAGTACTCCGGTATTTAGGTAAATATGCTACAGACGAATTCTCCTAACTGCTTGCGTATTTTCGTACTGCTGGGTAAACTGATCTGGAAAAATAGGATCCGCTTCCCCCAAAATTTTGCCCATCTCTAGAAATAAATTAATAACCTTTGGTAAGGTCCGGAAACGTTCAGTTTATAGACTATTGTGTCCTTCTCTAGAACAGAGGAAAGTTCAAAATGGCCCTTGCAGCCTTTCTCCTCTCCACGCTATGTAGAGGTTTGGTGGTTCAGCAGCCTACTACCCACCCTCCATCCTATATGCGAAACTCCTCTTTAGCAGTCATGAGGCAGCCTCCGGTGTCTGGGTGAGAGACCTTCTGCTTACAATCCATAAATATGATCGGTGGGATGCAGTTGGCTGGTCCACAATCCCACTCTGGTACAGTCTTAATGTAACTCCTACAATGGGATCCACTGTGCAGCCTCTTCTCAAGTCTAAAAGGCCTAAGGATACAGAGCTTTCTCCATGAAGTGCTTATAGTAAGTGTTATGCAGGAGTTATAGAAGGAGACTGCAGCTCTGCTTTGGGCCTCTCCTTAGCATCATAATCACTGCACAGTAGGCAAACGTCTGAGAAGGATATCACTAGAGTTTAACAGAAGATGAGTTGGCATTTGCTTGCTTGACCTTTCATGCCTTTGAGGGTAAAGATTCTGAAGTGGAAGAGGTTTAAGTGCAGAAATTATGGTCAGTGAAAGATTCATAGATTTCAAGGCCAGCAGGGACCACTGTGATCATCTACTCAGACTTCGTGCATAACACAGGCCACAGAACTTCCCCCAAATAATTCCTAGATTGTTAGTTCTTGCATCCAACTACTGATCTCAAAAAAACATTTAGGTGCCAGAGGTGGTTCAGTAGGTAGTCCTCTTCCTCACGAGTGAGTTTGAATCATGATCCCAGGGTGAAGTTAGTATGTATTGTGCTGCTGGAGGTTCTGTCTTTCAGATTGCACATAAAAGAAAGGTCTCAATCACTTCTGACCATTTTAAAGCAGCCAAACAAAATCCCAGACTGCTTCCCTCTTTTACAAAAGTAGGGGAATTAATTCTTGTATCCTGTCCAAAAATTCCTTCTGCAGTTTTGTTTGGATACAGCATTCTTCTCTTCCTGTTCTAAGTAGTTTAGCATTGTTTTTTGCTTTTAAACATCCGACACAGTCTTCCTTAAGAGTGGATGGCATGATTTCAGGTGTGTATAGTTTGCAATGTGAAAAGTGCTTTGGGATCTTTGAAACAAATGGCTGATATTTTATTAGCACCTTTTATCCAAGTATTTCAGTTAATAGAACTAAAATTGTGCTTAATTTGATCTGTTGCTGTTTCCTATAAATATATTGCTCTCTGCAAGTTGTTATATAATCACACCTGAACCATACATTGCCTTAAAGAAAGATCCCATATCTGGGAATGCTGTCAAATGAATATTGCAGTAACCCATGATATTTGTGCATTAATTGGCTATTGGTGCCTGCCTTGAGAGTGTTATTGGGCAGAACAGTGAAGGTCCTATGACTTTACCACAGCCCGTGCTAGCATCAGAGTGGCTTATTAACTGTTTCTTTTGTATTTAAAAAAAATACGGTACTTAATGTATTGCATCCTTCTACTATTCAAAATATAAGGATAAGAGGAATAATAGGGGGAAAGGCTACAGAAGCCCTTCTTGTAGATTTTTTTATATCAGTTGTTTTAACTTCCTCTTCTCTTATTACACCTCCACCCCGATATAACGTGACCCGATATAACACGAATGCGGATATAACGCGGTAAAGCAGTGCTCCGGGGGCGCGGGGCTGCGCGCTCCAGCGGATCAAAGCAAGTTCAATATAACGCGGTTTCACCTATAACTTGGTAAGATTGTTTTGGCTCCCGAGGACAGCGTTATATCTGGGTAGAGGTATACTTAATGTTTGTTTTTGTAGGTAACTGAACTCCTTGACCCCGCTACCCTCTCTAGTGTCCTATGAACTAACTCTCTCTTCACTGCAGTCTGTGGCCAGACAGCCACTGTCAACTCACTTTTTGTTGAAGTTGAAATTTAAGACTCCCAATTTTGTAATTAAATAACCATTGAGTTTAAAGTGTCCAGAGACCACAAACTGCTCCTGAGGGACTGGCAGGTTGTGCAGGTGGAATCAGGGGCAGTTGTAAAACTGTCATGCTTCTTCCTGGTCTCCTCCTCCAACAGACACTACACAGCCTCCTTCAAACTTGCTGGTTAGTTTAAATACTGAATTTAGGAGCCTTAAATGAGCACCCAGAACAGCGCTCTAACGTTAAAAGCATCCTCTAGCCACTTCTCTGGTCTTGCTGAGTGATAGGGATGGGGAAGTGGAGATTGGCTTTAGTATCTAGAGCACTGTCCAACTGCTTCTAAATACCAGAGAGTTGATTTGGAAGTTACTTTAAGGCTCCCATTTCAGCAATTAAACTAATTATCTGTTAACTTTGATAAGAAATTGTAAAGTCAGTTTTGTTTCTTTGAATATTTTTATTTATAAAAGATAAGCTTCTGTGTGTCTATTGTGTGAATACTCATTAAATATGGTTTGTCTGCTTTTGTTCTAGGTACAGTACTTAACAATTAAAATATTCCGTAATAATAAATATCCCCCCAAAATCCCCAAACTGTATGCATGTAGCACAACCAAAATGTAGCCACTAAAGGGAGAGGAAATTTTGCTATGGAATCCTAGTGAAAAAAACTCTTTATGAAGAGTACCATAGGATCTTTAATGTTCACACAGAATAGGACCTTGGTTTTTAATGTCTCATCTGAAAGCAAATGCTTCAGTGGTGTGACAGATTTCAATGTGGCTCTTAAACTGGAAAACAGGGCCATTTTCCTTTTGATGTAACTATCTTCAGGAGTGTTGTGCTACTTCTTGCTATTACAGAGTCAAAGCTATGAATCCATAGTTAGGGCTGAGAAAAAGCAACTCATTTTAAACCCCTGTTTTCAGTTGCTTGTAACTTTCTCAACATCTTTTCCTTTGGCATGCCATGCTTGATCTCTGCCTCAGCCAAAAGGTTAGATTTAAATTATGTGCATGTTCTTGATAGTTTTGTTTTAAGTCCTCAATGGCTTGGCCAGTTTAGGAACCGCATTTATTGAATACTGATGAAATTGGCAAAGTTGTAACTTCTGGGTAGCCTGCGGGTGTTGCATGACTTCTTGAAGATGGCTTCTAATATAGAGCAGCCTAGAAATTATCCAGAATCAGTGGAAAACATAGTTTTAGAAAAGGATACAAAACAGCCTTCTAGCACCTATTTTAGGATTATATTGCAGTGTATATTAGAGCATAGGTTAAACATCCTTGTTGAATTCAGCAGTATATTTACAATGCTTTATATAAGTAGCAATCTTCTGTTAGACTTGGGGCCAAATTCAGAAGTGATATATGTGGCAATTTGTTTTCAGACCTCTTTTCACTCATTCAGATTCCTTTGCATCTCAGTAGAGTAGGCTTAATTCAGTATAAGGCAGTTTGAATGTAAGGGTTTTCTGTTAATATAAGAGGGGTGTGCCTTACATTATCTCTGAATTTTGCCCTTTGTGTTTGGGTTTATAGTCTCCATGTATCTACTAATAAAAATAACACTGCTGTTTTACAACAGAATCTCATCCATGTCCTCCGAAACCAGACCCTGTAAAGAGCTTGTCCAGTTCTCTTAACAATCTGACTCCTGCCAAGTTTACACCTGTCATAAACAATGGATCCCCAACTATCTTGGGAAAAAGAAGCTATGAGCAACACAATGGGATGGATGGTAAATATTTTCTATTACATGTACATTGTCATCTGTCGGGTGTTTCTTGTGTCTTCAAGCAAAGTGCTCCTGTTAATTACTTCCATTTCAGTATTTTGTAAAGAGTATTGCCAGATGGAGAGCATCAGTCCTTATTCCAGGGGAGATTGCTTTTTTTATTTTAGGGGCCTTAATAGCTTTGAACAAGAAATGTTATGGTTTATTTTTCTCTTCTGGCAAAGGCTGATTCGATTTTGCTTGTGCAGGCATGGATGTGTACGGTCTGAGTAGTACATTGATACAGAGCTGCTAGGCTAGTGGAACTCTGTCTACTTGGACCATGTCTTGATGTCAGGCTGGTCTCAGCCTGGCAAACGTGAGAGAATAAGACAAACCTTTTTTTTTTTTTTTTTTTTTTATTACTATTACTACTATGGGAATTACTACAGAAAATTTCCCAAATGTTTTTTCCTCTTCCATTAAGAATTTACTGTTTCTTCCCTGGTTGGCCCGCTCATTGAGAGTCCTCCTCTCACTGTTGATGGGTCTCACCCCTTCCTTCAGCCCCGTAAACAGCATGGGTAAAGGCAGCATGTGCTTGCAGCAGGAGATGGAGGTACGATTCTCCTGGCATGGAGTCCAGGGCTCTGTCTTGAAGAGCTAGCCATCAGCTGAGAACAGCAAAGCAGGGAAAGTGCCACTGGCTCCTCAGTCAAGAATGAGATGGCCTTAACAGGAATAGGAAGGTGGGGAATGGCTCAATTAAAAGAAGGAGCATCTGCAGCGTGGCACTTAACAGTGATTGTGACAGGGTGAGGAGAAAAACGTAGTAGCTTCTAACTTTCCCAGAGGTGAGCAAAACTGACTGTCATGCCTTCAAAGACCTCCTTTGGGAGTGAGACCAGACTCTCTCCCATTCTGCTCCAACCCCATAAATTTACTGTGCTGTATTAAAGCTATCTTTCCATTGCATTTCAATACAGCCACACCGGGGGTTTTCCCCTTCACATTTATTCTTAGATTAAATTAGCATTTATATTGAATGCAAATTACACAAGCAGCAATGGACATCTTACTGTTTGTGTTTAATGTTTAGCTTTTAAAAAAATGCTACTGTTCAGATTGCTGATATGGTGTTTTTTTTCTCTTTTCTGTTCACTCGTGCTCTGTCAGGCAACGTGAAGAAGCGCCTATTGATGCCTAGCAGGGGTAAGACCTCAAAGCTGTGCTCAGCTTATGCTAGGAGACTGTGATTTTTAGTTTCATCTGTTGGCTTCTCTAGTTTGCTTGTCTGCTTTGTGGCTACTAATGCTGTGTGTAAATTTTGTGTTGGTGTCTAAATGTTCTTTGGATAACCTCTGTATCCATGGTCTATGCACTGCTAATTATTTTTCAGCCTTTTTCATGTGTGGGGCTAGTAATGGTACAACCATAGTTGTTGCATGGAAGTGGTAATGAAATGAAATATTCACTTTATGCTACTAAAATCCCCAAATAATCCAACATTGTTCTAGCAGTTTTGTAAAAGCTATAGAAAGTTTAGGAATGTAACAATAGCTTGGGTGGGTTTTTGATTTCACTATTTAACCTTAGGAAATGTAGGCTTCAAATATTCTATATGAATTTAAATATCAAACACATACAGATCAAAAAAGAAGCAAAATCTAGTAGGATATACTCTGCCTTTTAGTCATGACCCTTCATAATGTCAGCGACACTGCTAGCTGTTTGATTAGCCAGCGCTGCTGTGCATATCCATCTTTAGCAAGCAAGCACCTGTAATTATAATACTTTGCTCGTACATAGCACTTTTAATTCATAGCTCTCCAAGTGCTTTACAAGGTTAGTAAGAATTGTTATTCTTCTAGTGCTGGTCCTATGCATATTCCACTCTGCATATGCATGTGCTCCATGCACCAGGAGTCAGAATTCTTGCAAATAGCAATCATTTATCTTCACGTGTGCCCTTTTCCGCCTTGTGTTTCCAACTGAAGGCATAAAAGGGTGAAACGGACCGGCTGCCTCTCCAATTCCTTCTTACTGATGCATGGCCTGGGATGGCAAAAAAACCTCAGGGCCAGACTTCAAAGAGAAACTGCTGAGCTTCAGTTCATTTGCAAATTTGACACCATCAGCTCAGGATTAAACAAAGACTGTGAATGGTTAGCCAACTACAAAAGCAGTCCTCCCTTGGTGTTCACACCTCAACTGCTAGAAGAGGGCCTCATCCTCCCTAATTGAATTAACCTTGTTATCTCTAGACTGATTCTTGCCTGCATATTTATACCTGTCTCTGGAAATTTCCACTACATTCATCTGACAAAGTGGGTATTCACCCACGAAATCTTATGCTCCAATACATCCGTTAGTCTGTAAGGTGCCACAGGACTCTGTCTGCAGATCCAGACTAACATGGCTACCCCTCTGATAGAAACATAAGACTAAGTCTGCTTCAAAGATGTCAAACACAGCTCTGCCTAAATCGAGCAGGTCTGCTCATTCAACCCCTAAGGACTTAAGATGTACTAAATCTCAGGGCCATGACCCTAAACCCCTAAAGCCAAAGTTGTATCAGTACTTGGCCCTGTACCAGTGACACCAATTCAACTACTACCATGCAAGTCAAAAAGTCAGGATCCATCAGTTCAACCACCGTCCGTACCATTGGTTCTGTCTCTCACAGGGAGCCTCCCTTCTCTGACCCTATCAATGTAAGCAGATTGGACCCTACGCATTCTAGAGAGGTCAGAGACTTGTACTACATTGGAGGATAACTTTGCTCTTCCTGAGCCTCAGTTTCCCCCAACATCAGAACCTTCTCTCACTAGGGAGATTGTGACCCCACTAGAGGGTCTTACCAATGACAGAAGCCTATATCCTCTTCCATCTACTGGCTGTGCCTTTCCTCCTTTGGAACCGTCGTTACCACCATTGGATCTGGACCCATTTTTCTCTTCCTTAGGAGAATCTGAACCACTAGAGGAGCCATCATCTTATCCTTCAAGAAATGTTATTCAGAGCTTCCTGGTACCAACCTCCATCTCAACATTTACCTTGGTAGCATTGGTACCTGATGCCTTGGGGACCCCCACAACCTCCTCCTGACCCAGCTTACTGTCCATATTGGGGAACATGGGTCCTATATGCCAGATATAAAGAGCCCATGTGTTTTGCCAGGGAATCACTTCACCATTCTCCTTTGAGGGAACCGTGAGAGTTTCCTCCTTATCCCACAAAAGAGAAGGACTGTGAACCAGTTCTTCATTCCTGATGAAGCAGTCACCCGGCATCTCCATCCTCTCTGGGCGACCATAAACCATTACAAGATTTATTGTGCAGGGTGACAGAGTAACTACAGAGCTCCCTAGATGAGATCCAGGACTCTCAAAACAAACACCTGGATATCTTGCAAATGACCGGGTCCAGTCAACTAGCTTTCACAGACTTTGTAGACAAACTACCTCAGCAAGACAGCTTGCTTCCATGCTCTTATTGAAGAGGGTAAGCTGAGGGCAGAAGTGTAGAGCCCAGTGCGGATACTAAATTTGTATCCGCATCCAATCCAAAAAAATGGTCTGCAGATATTTGTGGATTTGCAGGGCTCTGCAGAACTGCACTTCAATCAGCAGTTAATGCAGCACAGACAGCTTCTAGATTGATGGAATAGCCATTGTGATGCCCTGAGAGTCATGACTATATGCTTCGGGATTTCTCAGGGAGGTCCATAACACCATGGAGGACTTGCCCTTCAGTGGAGCTCACCTTTTCACTGAAAAGACAGATGAGTCCTTATGTACTTTAAAGGACTCCAGGGCCACCCTCACTCCTTGGGAATATATACACCTGCCCCAAAAAGGAAGTATCACAAGTAATTTTACAAACTTAGACTGGCGTGTTGACAGTTTTATCACTCCTGATAAGAGACAAAGGATATAGAAGTCTAATTTCCCTGAACCTTCTATGTCTACAGCACCATCTCAACCCCCTCCCCCAGCTAAAAGATATTTTTGATAGGAGTTAGATAGCTGCAAACCATTAATGAAACCACCTTGATCCCATCCCCTCATATCCTTCGGAGGTCATTTAGCACCGTTTTCACAACTGGAATTCTATAACAGACAAGTGGGTATTAGATATCCAATCTGGCTGTGCAATTGAGTTTACTTCCCTATGTCTCCAAAACCGCTATCCCTCTTCAAGGACTATTTTTATTAGGGGATTCTCAGGCAGAAAGTGGAATCCCTCCTCCATCCAGGAGCAATAGAGTGGGTGGTACTTCAGCACCAGGAAATGTACCTCCTAGTCCCTAAAAAGAAGAGAAGCTGGAGACCTATCTTCAATCTCCACAATCTCAACCACTTCACGTGAAATTCTAGCCTGCGAATAGTCATTCTGACATCAATAATCCCATCCCTGGAAAAGGATATTTGGTTTGCAGCTCTCGATATGAAAAATGCCTACTTTCACTTGAATATTCACCCTGCCCACAAGTGTTTTCTCAGATTCATGGTGGGCACTGACCACTTCCAACACAGGGTGCTCCCATTCAACCGTGCCACTGTCCCCCATGTCTTTACCAAGATCTCTTTGGTAGTAGCAGCTCATTTCAGATGGAACAGCTTCACCATCTTCTCCTATCTCAATGACTGGCTTCTTGTTGCTAGGACGTGTCAAGAAGCCTATGAGTTGACCTCATTAATGCTTCAGACACTTTTTTAGGAGTCTGTGTGAACCTGGAAAAGTCTATCCTTGCTCCAATACAGACTATAGATTTCATGGGGACCACTTCTAGATTCACTCACAGTGAGAGATTATCTATCAAGGGACAGGTTTTACACTATGAGCAACTTGATAGACCAGGTTATGCGCAAACCTCAAGCTCCAGTAAGAACTCTTCTTTGCCTCCTGCGGCACGTGGCTTCATGCACTTACATTACCCCATTTGCCAGAATCCACCTGTTTTTCCTTCAGATGTGGCTCCACACAGTGTATTCACCAACCAAATGCAGCATAATTACTATGGTAACAATTCCTTCGAGTAACATGGTGGAAGATCCTCATCAGGTATGTGTGGGCATCCCCTTTCTACCTTCCTTACCAGACAAGATGATCATTTCAGGCGTCTCTCTCTTAGGCTGGGGAGCCTACGTGGACAGTCATATGGCACAGGGCACTTGGAAACCAGGATGCACACCAACCTTCTGGAACTTTGAGCAGTCAGAGAAGCTTCAAAGGTTTTTCTGCAATTTATCCAGTCCCACCATGTCCTCATAATGTCAGACATGACAACCACCTCTTACATCAATAAGCAGGGAAGGGTGAGATCCACCTCCCTGTGTAGAAGCAGTCACCTTAGGGAATTGGTGTGTCAGGAATCAAATTATCCTGTCAGCAGCTTACCTTCCAGGAACTCGGAATGTGTTGGTGGACACCCTCAGTAGGCCTTTTGAGGTCAATCATGAGTGGCGATTGCATAATTCAGTGATTAACAGAATCTTCGCTCAATGGGGGATCCCCACATCAGATCTGTTCTCTTCCAAAACAAACAGGGAATGCAACATCTACTGTTCCAGAGATGTTCTGGGTCTACATTTTTGAGGAAATGTTGTCCTTCCCTTGGTCAGGACATTTCCCCCAAACGAAAAGGGAATGAAAAGTCTACTGTTCCAGAGGAGCTCTGGGTCTACATTTTCAAGGAAATGCTCTCCTTCCCCTGGTCGGGACATCTTACCTATGTCTTTACTCCCTTACTACTCCTGCCTCAAGTCTTAAGGAAGATTTGACAGGACAGGGTACATATCATCCTGATTAACTACTATTGGCCCAGACAGTTTTGGTTCCCAAATCTCCTTCTAATGTCAGCTCGCCCTCTGATTAGCTTCCAGTCCTTTCCCAATCTTTTGACCAATGAGAAGGGCAGGATCAAGCATTCTTGCCCTGAAACACTCAATCTCATGGCTTGGTTTTCGGATGGACATCACTATTGGAACATTCCTGCTGTGAATCCTTACAAATCAGCCTTAACAGCAGAAAAGATTCCACTGGGAAATGCTGTTTCACCAAGAGGAAGTATTTTCCCATCGGGACACAGCAGAAACACATCTCCTGAGTCAGCAGATATTCCAAAATAAGGGGAATGTCTTCTTTCCCTCAGTTCTATGAGAGTCCACATGGCAGCAATCAGTGCGTGCCATCCACCATCAGATAGTTATTCAATAACCTATTGACTGGCAGATTCTTGAAGGGCCTAATCAGAACCTTCTCACTAGTAGAGTAACCTACTCCTCAATGGGGCTTAAATCTTGTACTTTTGGCACTCCCCAAGCCTTCCTTCAAACCATAAGGTGAGACATCGAAGGAGTAGGTATAAATGAAAGTTGCATTCGTTGTGGCCATCGCCACACCAGAAGGGTAGGTGAGCTGGGAGCTCTAATGGCAGATTTGCCATACACTGTATTCTGGAAGGACAAAATTTCATTGAATTTATATTGGAAATTCACCCTCCCCCAAAGGAGGAGAGGAAACTTAATTTCCCCCAGCTCTCACTTTCTACCTGCAAAAGACAAAACCAATCAGAAAATCACCTAGAGCAGGGGTGAGCAAACGTTTTGGGCCGAGGGCCACATCTGGGTGGGGAAATTGTATGCAGGGCCGGGGCAGGGGATTGGGGTGAGGGAGGGAGTGTGGTGTGCAGGAAGGGGCTCAGGGCAAGGGATTGGGGTAGAGGAGGGGTGCGGGGTGTATGAGGGGGCTCAGGGAAGGGGGTTGCGGTGCAGGAGGGGTGTGGAGTGCAGGAGGGGGCTCAGGGCAGGGGTGCAGACTGCGGGAGGGGGCTCAGAGCAGGAGGTTGGGGTGCGGCAGGCGGTTGGGGTGCAGGAGAGGTGCGGGGTGTATGAGGGGGCTCAGGGCAGGGGGTTGGGGTGCAGGGGGGGTGCGAGGTGCAGGCAGGGGGCTTCGGGAAGGGAGTTGGGGGGCGGGGTGCAGGAGGGGTTTGGGCTCCGGCCCAGCACCACTTATCTAAAGTGGCTCCGGGGGTGGCAGCGGCACGCACTGTGGCCAGGGCAGGCTCCCTGCCTGCCGTGTCCCCGGCCCCGTGCTGCGGCCCCGGGAGGCAGAGGGCTCTGTGTGCGTTGCCCTTGCCGCGCCTCTAGGTATCTCCCCCAAAGCTCCCATTGGCCGCGGTTCTGTGTTTCTCGCCAGTGGGAGCTGCGGGGGGCGGGGCCTGCAGTCAAGGGCAACGCACGGAGCCCTCTGCCCCCCCACCTGGGGGCTGCAGGGACATGATGCCAGCCACTTCTGAGAGCGGCGCAGGGCCCACCGCACCATGGGGGGCAATCCCGCAGGCCGGATCCAAAGCCTTGAGGGGCTGTAGTTTGCCTACCCCAGACCTAGAGGGGTCTCTCTATCAGAACTAATCCAAGGTCAAGCTATCCCAGAGATTCTCTACATGGATCTCGGGCTGTAATCTGCTCTCTTAACAGTTGTTGCATCTTCCTTCCACTCATGGGGTGAGGGCTCATTCTGCAAGACTGCAAGCAACTTCAATGGCATCACTTCAGGAAGTGCAGTTACTTGACGTTTGCAGGACAACTACATGGCGTTCCAGCCACACATTTGCAAGGCATTATGGTCTAGTGCAGAATATCTCCACTGATGCATCCATTGGGACAGCAGTCCTCCAGATGGCTCTGCAGTCTGCATCTTTGCACCCTCCTCCTACGCAAGTACTGCTGGTCAGTCATCCACAGTGGAATACACATAGGGACCAGCACTTGAAGGAGAGGAAGTTACTTACCTTATACCACAATGAAGTTCTTTGTGATGTGTGGTCCATATCTGTGTTCCATAACCCACCCTTCTTCCCCTTCTTCCTCTCTGCTTTGGATCTTTACTGGATTCACAATAGAGCAGGAACTGGAGAGGTAATCAGTCCATTTGGCTCTTTATGCTCTTGGTTGGAAACATGAGGAGGGCAAGGATTCATGCATGGACCAGCAGATACTGCTTGCAAGAATTCGCTGGTTCTGGGTGTGTGGAGTACATGCAAATCCACAATGGAATACTTACAGGTACCATAGATCTGAAAGAACCTTCAGTTACTGTAAGGTAAGTAACTTCTTGTCACAATTTTGCAAATGGAGAAACTGAGCCAAATTGGTCTTAAGTGATGTGCCTACACACCAAGAAAACGTAAGAGCTGGGAATAGAACCCAGGTATCCTGACTCCCGGTCTGTTGTCCCTGCCATGACACCACATTGCTCATGTAGACAACAACATGTTTTACTGTGCATGTACAGAACAGAATTTTCAAAGGATCTTGACTTTATTAAATAAAAACACTTTTCCTACTAAGCAAAAGTTCTAAAGGCTGTCTGTGCCAGGTCTCAAGTTTCACACTTCCATTTCTTACTGAAGCTGTTTTTAAAAAGCATGGGAAGATTCTCATTTCTGCCCTGGTCATAGCAGGTGGAAAATGTCATGTCTTCTCCTCCCCTCCCACCCCAATATTATTATTTGGAATAATTTGAAAAACTATATTTCGTAAGAGTGACTGGCATCTGCTGTAGACAGTGCAGTGAAACCAGCCTATTAATGCAAGTTTAGGTTATGTTCAACACAAATCAGGCAATGCAAAAGTGAAGGTTTGCACAATAAATATTAACTCAGCCACACTGCACATCCCTTGAATATTAAGGTTACATTAGCAGCCTAGTTCATAATTGAAATATAAACATGCAGTGTGGGTACATTAGAGTTAGCATAAGAAGAATCTATTTTCTGATTCTTAACTGTGCAGTAACTTAGCCGTCAATGTCATTTTTAATGTTCTTGGTTTTGAGGGTGAATTTAAATAAAGTAATAAAGAAAACTCTCCCCATTCACCCATTAAGTCTCCTCCTCCTCGTGTGCCTCCTCACTCTCCATGCCAGAACTAAGGGATGTCCAGGGGAGCTCCAGCGTGCTGAGTAGCTTGCTGACTTTCTACAGCTCCTGTTGATAAGATGGTTGTGGTCATGATTTCCACTCCCTGCTAAACAGCTGATCATCAGTGAGGGAACTGCTGAGTCACTCAGCAGCTGAAAAACTTCAGAAAGCCTGACCAAGGTTGTCTGGCCTCAGGGTGGGAAGTGGAAAAAGAGAGAATCAATTCCTCCTCCTATAAGGTGCGGCCTCTGATAATGTTTTGCTATTAGAGGTGGAGAGTCCCTGAGGTAGGGTTCCAAAGTGTCCCCTTTTTGGTTTGAAGATTTTACTATGTGTATTTCAATGACACTTAAAATCTCCCTTTTGCAAATTGCCCCAGCAGCGAACTCCCTGGTCAGTCTGGACCGAAAGAGTGTTTTGTGGTTCTTTCTTCCCCCATTGTAATGTCCACTGGGCTGCGTTGACATTAGACGCTATTAAAATTTTAGCAGATGTGCACCTTGCATGCCCACAAGCCATCATTTAATTTTGTATCTTTTTTTTTTCTGCAGCTTCTAAGTAGCTCAGTGGTTCGCTTCTGGAACCTGTCTGCACCCTTTCTGCATTCTGTTAGCTTGTATATCTTGTGGTCTAGTTAAAAGTAGTTTAGAGTTGTTGGTTTAGACTTAGTTTTCATAGGAAAAATATTTTGGAGACTTTCCAATTTATACATTTTGATTTTCTGATTTTTAGGACAGTGGATGCCTCAACCCCAGTAAGAAAACAGGGTCTAAACAATGTGGACCAGATCTGCTTGGCATAGGAGAGTGAGGGCTGGTGGCATCATGGAGCCAACTATGGTTCCCTGATTCTGTGAGCTGGTCCCAGTGTAATTTAGAGCAGCCGGGGACTGGGATAGGCCCAAAGTTAAAAAAAAGAATCACTTTTACACTGAGGCCACTCTCAAAAAGAAAACATTGGAAAAGGTTTTAGGAAAGTGAAGATAGGGTTACTGCAAATCCTGTATTATCAGAAACAGGCAGGATATCCGTTGTAAATAAAGACACATACTGGAACTGTGAACATCTTACTATTGGCAGTCCCTTTTTTTTCTAATGGTCCATTATATAGATTGCTAGGCTGGTTCAGACTTTTATGTCTTGGATCTGTGCTAGAAAGAGGCACAGAAAGAAACAGATGGCATTTTCAGATGCTGTAATAACAGTACTGCAGGAGTAGTGGGGCTAACATAACTAATACTTGCTTCCACATAACAGGTAATTTGGTCTTTGGGTTAGTGCTTTTCAGTGAGATATGTACTTAGAGCCACCTACATTCATATTAGTGAAATCACCTATCTCTCCCCATCTAACATACTCTTTAAGGGGCCATTAGTGAAATGTATTTCCAGCCACTGTGGACAGGCAAAGCTGCTTCAGTTGGCCCCGGGAAATGAATTTGCTCTCCCTGGAGGAGGGTGATATAAATAATGTCAATCAATATGGGTTTAGGGAAAATAGATCCTGCCAAACTAACTTGATTTTTTTTATGAGATTACAGGTTTGGTTGTTAAAGGTAATGGTGTAGATGTAATGTATTTAGAGTTCTATAAGGCATTTGACTTCGTACCACATGACTAAGGCTAAGATTACAGAGGTCATGCAAGTCATGGATTCTGCGACTTCCAGAAATCTCTGACATTTTCCACTTCAGCCTTCGAGCTGAATTTATTTAGCTTAACAAAGAAAAGTTTTTATGGGGTGACTTGATTAGTCTATAAGTACCTATGTGAGGAACAAATATTTGACACATCTTTTCAGTCCAGCTGAGAACTGATATAACACCAGTCAGGGCCCTCCCTAGGGGTGTGCAGGCCTGGGACAGCCCAGGCCCCGCCCCCACCCCACCCCTTCCCCCAAGCACCTTGGCCCGCCTCTTCCCTCAAGCCCCCTCCCTGCCCCGATCCAACCCCTTCCCACAAGTCCCCGCCCCGCCTCTTTCCAGCTTGCGCCCCCTCCCCTGAGAGACACCAGGAGTCAGTGGGGCGGGCTGGGGCTGGGGCCGGATCGCTCGCTGCTACCAGCGCCAGACCCCCCGTGACCCCGTATCCTGAAGCGTGGGACCCTCCAAAGCGCAGAGCCTGGGGTGGTTGCCTCGTTCCGTCCTATGGATGGGATGGCTCTGACACCAGTGGCTGGAAGATGAATCTAGACAAATTCAGACTGGAAATATGGCATAACAGTGAGAGTAATTAATCACTGGAACAATTTACCAAGTGTCATGGTGGCTTTTTCATCACTAGCCATTTTAAAATCAAGATGGGATGTTTTTCTAAAAGATCTGCTCTAGGAATTATTGTGGGGAAGTTCTCTGGCCTGTGTTATGCAGGAGTTCAGACTAATTGATCACAATGATCCTTCTGGCCTTGGAATCTATAAACCTGACAGGGGGCAGCACCAAGGTGCCTTTGCTGAGATTCTGTGTTAAGGCTCTTTGGTAGTGGACCTGTGCGTCCAGGTTCTGGGGGAATAGTTTCTCAGCTGACTGCATTAGACTATCAGCTGGACAGGTGTGCATGTGGCCAGGAAGTAATGCCACAGGTAGTCTTTTAATACAGTTAGGATGAAAGAGAGGATATCTTGTGGGAATTGAGACCAGGATTTTCAAACATGGGTGCCTGAAATCAGGCACTTAAAATCATTATACAGGCACATACATAAGTGACTTGATTTTCAGAGGTTCTAACACCTTTCACTCCCTTTTACTTCATTTGGAATTGAGGGTGTTCATAGAATCATAGAATATCAGGGTTGGAAGGGACCTCAGGAGGTCATCTAGTCCAACCCCCTGCTAAAGGCAGGACCAATTTCCAACTAAATCTGAAAATCAGGGTTCATATTTAGGTGCCTAAAATATGGATTTAAATGCCTTACTTTAGGCATCCTGATTAGAAGATTTTTGGCCTTAGATTTCTCCAGCCTTTAATGTGGCTAGTCAGGGGTCAGAAATGTAGGACTCGCTTGCAGTTTCATAATTTGTAATACAGAAATAGAACATCCTAAATGCAATCTGATGCTTCTTCACCAGGTAACACCTCTCTCAGAAAAATAAAGGTTTAGAATTTTGTCTGTTCCTTGTGGTATGGATTTTAGGTCTTTATAATTATAAATGATGTGCTCATTTAGCTCTTCTATTTATATTTTTATATTGTGAATGATGTGGACAAAAATGCTACTGTCTTGTTATAACACATAGCAACAAAATAACTGAGCCAAAATAATTCCAGACATATGGAAAAAGTAACATGAAGTAGCTGGTTTTATCCCTTCATGTAAATTTGTATTAACCTAAACTAATAAATCCCTCATAGTATGAGGTGGTAATAGCACTTCGGATTTTTCAGGACCAGAATCCTTTTGATACATTTATTGAAGGCTTAGGTCTACATTTAATAATATGATTGGTGGTAGCAATATCATTTCCACATCAGCAAATCTAATGTTGGGTTTACTTGCAATTTAATTAAATTTATATTCTTGTACTTTTATCTCAGCTCTGCCCCTCAAACCTGATGGGATAATTTAACTCTAGACATTTAAGAATTAGAGAGTCAACCTCGTAATACTGAAATTTCATCTGAGTCTTTAAATGGGGAAAAAGATGCAGTCTAGCAATCTAGCCAGCATCTCTGTCTTAGTTACAGCCAAACTTTGTAAAGTTCAGAATACAGACTCATAGACTGTAAGGTCAGAAGGGACCATTATGATCATCTAGTCTGACCTCCCGCATGATGCGGGCCACAAAAGCTGACCCACCCACTCCTGGAAGAATTCTCTCCCTTGACTCAGCTGTTGAAGTCCCCAAATCATGATTAAAAGACTTCAAATCGCTGAGAATCCTCCAGCAAGCGACCCCTGCCCCATGCTGCGGAGGAAGGCGAAAAACCTCCAGGGCCTCTGCCAATCTACCCTGGAGGAAAATTCCTTCCCGACCCCAAATATGGCGATCAGCTGAACCCCGAGCATGCGGGCAAGATTCTCTAGCCAGATGGATTCACCTGGTTAAGCATCAAAAACTAGTTGCCACTCAAATTATAGGAAACCTCCTAGAAGCACTACAATGCAGTTCACTCCCCTTCCCCACACAACCCTCCCATTCTTCACCCACACGCCTTGGCTAATCTGTTCCTCTGCCACCTTCAAGACTCTTAGCTTGTGGGAGAAGCTTAGTGGTTCTATTTCCAGGAGTGGTTTCTGGGAAACCTGTTCTCCCTCAGATCCTACTGGAGGCAACTTCTGAGCATAGGAGACCTTCCCAGCTCCCTGTTTGTTAGCACAGGGCCTGGAATCACTCTGCAGATCCCACTGTTTCCAGCATTTTAAAGTACTCGGAGCAGGGCCGGCTCCAGCATTTCTGCCACCCCAAGCCAAAAAAAAAAAAAAAAAAGCCGCGATTGGCAGCGGCAGTTCAGCGGCAGGTCCTTCGCTCCTAGAGGGAGTGAGGGACCTGCTGCCCCCGAATTGCCGCAGGTGCCGCCCCTCTCCCTTGGCCGCCCCAAGCACCTGCTTGTTAAGCTGGTGCCTGGAACGGCCCTGACTTGGAGTCTGAGATGCCCCAGGTTCACTAGGGTATTTACAATTTTATTAACTTGTCATCTGTCTTTTGCTTTTAGTAGCTTTTTTTAATGTTCTGGAATAAATAGCCAGCCAATATCTACTGCAAGTAAAACTCCCCACTGAGAAAGATGAAGGCCCCTTAATTACAGGCTGTTAGGGTACCTTAGGGTCCTGATCATATGGAGGCTTTATGCCCAGCCTGGCTCTCCGAGACTTTAGTATTTCTGGGGGGGATCCTACCTCCCTTACAGGAAGAAAACTGACTTTGGGCTCTCTACCTTGCAGATGTCTGCTTTGCAGATTTCTAATAACTGAACAATGTTGACAGTTCCCTAGATGGGGACTCCATCCCCCATGACCCCCAACTGTTTTTCAAAGTCACTGCTTCCTAGGATAATCAACTGAATGTGGGTTCCCAGTGCAGTGCTATGGCCAGAAGGGCTAATGTAATCCTGAGAGATATAAATGGGAATATCGAGTAGGAGTAAGAAGTTATATTTCCTCTGTATTTGGTACTGGTGTGACTAGTATTGGAATACTGTGTCCAGTTCCGGTGTCCACAATTCAAGAACAAGGTTGAAAAATTGGAGAAAATTCAGAAAAAAGTTGATTTAAAAATAGAAAAACATGTCTTAAAGTGAAAGACCCAAGAAGCTCAATCTCTTTGTTAAGCTAAAGAGAAGGTTAAGAGGGAAGGGGGGGCTTGCTTAGTCCATAAGTACCTACATGGGGAACAGATATTTGATAAAATAGGGGTGTTTGATCTGTCAGACAAAGGTATAACTAGATCCAATGGCTGGAAGTTGAAGCTAAACAAATCGAGACTAGAAATAAGGCACAGTGATAGTAATTAACCATTGGAACAATTGACCAAGGGTTATATGGATTCTCCATCACAGGAAATCGTTCAATCGAGACTGGATGTTTTTCTAATGGATATGCCATAGTTGAACCTTAGCTGTGGGACTTGAAGCAGGAATTAATTCAGGGAAGTCCTGTGGCCTCTGTTATGCAGGAGGTCAGTGTAGATCTTAATCTTAGTCTGCAGAAGAGAAGAGTGAGGGGGGTGGGGATTTGATAGCCTTCAACTACCTGAAGGGGGGTTCCAAAGAGGATGGAGCTAGACTGGTCTCAGTGGTGGCAGGTAACAACAAGGAGTAATGGTCTCAAGTTGCAGTGGGGGAGGTCTAGGTTGGATATTAGGAAACACTATTTCACTAGGAGGGCGGTGAAGCACTGAAATGGGTTACCTAAGGAGGTGGTGGAATCTCCATCCTTAAAGGTTTTTAAGGCCAAGCTTGACAAAGCCCTGGCTGGGATGATTTAGTTGGTATTGGTCCTGCTTTGAGCAGGGGGTTGGACTAGATGACCTCCTGAGGTCTCTTCCAACCCTGTTCTTCTATGATTCTGTGATTAATGGTTCTTTCTGGCCCCCCAAAAATCTATGAACTACATGTATTGTCTCTTGGGTTGGTTTTTGTGCAGCATATATCTTACAGAAAGATATGGCCATGTGCTTATCTGGATCAAAGAGAGAAGTTTGGAAGGGCAGTCAGCCACCATTGGGCTGCCAAAAACACAGTCATTCAAGATGAACTACCCAAAGTCTCAGTTTGTCCAACAATTTAAATAAACCAGAGCCCTGCTCGCTGCCACTTCATTCCAAACCTTCCTGCTGCTGGACAGGAGCCTGGATGCAGTGGTCCTCCAAAGTTTGCAGATACCTTAGTGCAGATGTTGACCCTGATGGCCATAACCGCATTTGTGGTACACGATGGCATGCCTACATGAGAGAACCCTTAGTTGAAGCTGTCAGTGGTGTAAAACCACACAGAAGTAGAAAAAGATTCAGACCCCGAACAAAAGGAGGAAATGGCAGGTCTTGGAGACATAGCTATATGCCAAGAATTAATTATTAAACAGATCTGACTCTGGTCAAAGATCTGGGTTCAAAAATCCCTGTAGCAGTGGCTTACAGCCATTGACCCTAAAATCTCTGCAGTGTCCATAATGGTGAATACAGTTGCTAGCAAGCAAAATAAGTGCATGGAAAGTGGTGGGGGACTGAGTGAAGACTTCTTTCCTTGAAGATGAATGTCTGTGAGTTCACAAGAGATTGCAGCAACTGGAAAGAAAATCAGAAGAAATAGGGAAAAGGCATTCAGATGCATGAAGAGAAATGGAAGAAATCCCCTTCCCACAGGGAGGCCTCTAGAAGACAAAGGAGGAGAGCTCCCTATTCTTTTTGAAACTGGGAAGTTTGGCCTAATGTGTAGACACTGGAGGGCTGAATCTGGACTGGGCTCACTGAGTGCTAGTAATGAGCAGCCTTGGGCAGTGATTATGCAGCTCGGTAATTCTGTAGATAAACTAAAAATCTTGGAAACCCCGCAAATATGCAATACTGTGGAAAGATTGAAAGGTGAGATTTAATTAGGATGGAAAATTAGTTGGGGGACGGGATCAGTTGGATGGAGGAGAATATTGAATACTGTGAAAAGCTTACATGATCAGTTAGATGTAATAAAGGCTTGGTAAAAAGACTGTTCAGCTGCACAGAGCACAGTTTGAAATGAAGGTCAGGCAGATTCAAAAACATAAAGGAAGTCAGCATGCTGGGTTCCCATTCTCTTTCCTCCCCTTCCCATCCCAACCCCCCATAATGTTCTACTCAGTGGAGATTAGTGAGCTGCATTTGCACAGCAGGGCTGAGTCTGTGCAGGGGGGAATAGAAAGAAGCATTTTCATCCTCAGAAAAGAGCATGTTCTATTTGGCCAAGTAGAAATAAAGCAAACATTGAAGAGAGCAGAACATTGTTTCAGGGCAAATTTCCCCAGCCTTGAAAATAAACTACTCAGCAAGTCTTGGTATTTAGATAGCAGTGGGATACAAGTGTTCTCTGATTCTGGATTCCACTGGCATTCTCTCTTACTGAAATGCAGTTCTGAACCATAGGAAATCTTTCAAAATGAAACTTCAGTATTATTGAGGAGATGGATTTAGTTGTGTCCACACATATGCTAACCAGACAGAGCCAGTGTAGCTATAGTTATTTAAAATCTAATAATTCTCAAATTAGTATGAAGAATAGAGTTTGTGGTTGCTCTTAAGAATATTGGTAGATCTCATTTATTCGTTCTAGATCTTGTTTTTGAATGAGCCCTGAAGACTATTGTGCCCAAAGCAGAACTCCCATGAGAGGTGGAAAGCTCTTACTCACTGAGGGATAGCTTGGGCTGTGCCCTTATGTAGCCATGCAGGGGCATAGGAGAAAGTAAGGGTCTAGCCACAATAGCAGGTCCGTGTGCTCATGGGAGCACAAGGACTGCATCCCAGATGCTTCTCTTCAAGGAGCTACTGTGGGGAGAATGGGTGGAGCCATAGCTTCACCCACTTGCACATGGGTTAGTGGAGCTGGCTGGCTTAATGAGGGCAAGTATTCTATACCCTTCTAAAGGGATGTAGTGAATATTGCCACCAGCACAACTGGGGTGATCCAGGCAGCATTGTTCATGCTGCCTCCCAGTGCTTCCTGCTGGGAGGTGAGCCTATGCACCACCCCTTGCTGTGAGTTGCATGCTAAAAGCACAGTCTATCCTTTAGAAGTTTCTTCTCTCCTCTGCACATATGCACTTAGGAGATAAGCCACTTTGTGAGAAGCAAGTTGAACTGCATGTCCTCAAGGTACAATATTTATATTTCAGTAGTGCACAGAGGCCCTGATCAGATTTGTTGTGCTAGACTCTGTACAAAGTTAAGCATGAGCCTTGTCCTGGAGAGCTTAGTCTAAAAAGATCAGGGGCAATGAAGACAAGTATATCATTTTTATATTTATAGCAAATGGTGAGATATATAGATAAATTTTCCCCCCTGCCCTCAGCCTAGCCATTGTACGCTGATTAGGTTTTTACTGGTAGTGTTAGGGTTACCATATCTCAAAAATAAAAAAAGAGGACCCTCCACGAGCCCTGGCCCCGCCCATTTCCCCACCC